>NW_027041204.1:7500-156901 GCF_037179485.1 Ochlerotatus camptorhynchus
AGCTACCTTTTAATATTTTATGTGAATTTTTTTTTCGAGTAATATTAAAATACGATAATTTACACTTCTAATGTTTTAAACTTATTTTCTATTTTTTTTTCACCGGATTTAAACCAATAAAGGTATTATGATGAAAATGTGGTAATAGTTCATTCTAATATCGTTTAATTTTGTATTAAGCCTCAGTTCAGGTTGCACGCTTTGAAAATTAGATCAGCGAGCGCTTTATTTGAATGAATGTTTACGTTAACTTGTATGTATTGCTCGTTTGCACCAAAGTAGGCTCTTGCACTATAAATAATCCCTCATAAAAATATAAATTCATTAGGCGGGTGTTAGCGGCGCCAGTGGATACTTCGTAACTTCCTCAAAATTGTCATTTGTTCTACTTTCTATTTACAATTTTTACACTATCGTACTCTACCGGAACTATGAACTCTATACTCTCATCTACCGTATACAATGCCCACTTTTAGTCTGATATTAGTCGTTAACCATCTCAAACTTTGTAAACTCAATAGAGATCCGGAGATGAACCAGCGTCTGGCTGAAAATCTCCTTAATAAAGACAACCAACCAACCAACTCAATAGAAAGTTTTCACAGCTTGTAATGAAATTGATCATTTTTTTTTCACTAATTTCAACGAAAAGTTGAAACAGCTTTAGTATGCACCGGTCATAATTTTTCAATTTTTATTTTCATTGAAATTTGCCAACATTTTAAGGAAATTCGTCATACTTTCAAACAAAAGTGATCATAATTGCAAAATAAATTGGCCACTGTTTTGTAAAAAAAAAGTTAACAATTTTAAACGAAATCTATCGATCGGAATAAATTAAACCTTTCATCGCAATTTCTTGTTTAAAAATACAAACGGAAAGTCATTTGAACTAATATTTCTGCTACTTTGAATGAAAAAGGTTTACTATTTTTAACAAAACTTGGGCGCAAGTTCGAACGAAAGTTTTCGCAACTTTTGAGCATTGTCAATGAGAATGGGTAATACTTTTAAAAGTTTTAAGTTTTGAACAATAATACTAGAGGTTTTAAACTCATGAATTAAACGTGAGCCAGAAAAGTTATACATGGGCCAACTTTTGGATCGTTATAGTTAAAAATTATGTTTCATAGCTCCACAACCCGATATTTTCGCAAATATTAAAAGCCGTTATCATGTTCAGTAAAATGGGAAGAAATGTGAATAAGAATTAATTTAAATAAACTTACACTTACATTTAATTGAAAACTGCATGTAAATTAAAATAAATGTAGGGAAGATGGGGTAATATATACATTATGGAAAACTTTCTCGGTGGTTTACCATGTAGCATTGCTAGATGAGATGCAGAAGAAGCATTGATTTTTAAGTTATCTACGAAAAAGTAGTTGTTTAATAGGATAAAAGGTCATTTTGCACCTGTGATTTTATTTTATCCCAGGAGTCATTCATTATAGAAAATTTTTGTTATTTTATTTTATAACTCTTGGTAGTAATTTTAATACCAAGAGTTAGGTGTCCCACAATTGGTAAAAACGGTCGCTGATGCAAATTCGGAAATTTTCGCTCCACAATGCACTAACGGTTCCAAATCGGGCAACTCAGAACATCTTGTTCATTGCCTTCTAGCCGTTATATATATAGCTCCGAGAAAAAAAAGTGATAGTTATTCTAAATTTTCACCCGTTACAACTTTCCTGGTACCGTAAGAGGGGGTAACATTAGAAAAAAAATTTAAAAAAATCGTTTCCTACCTTACAGCATTCACATTTTAGCATATCTACGACTGTCATGGAAATGATTGTTTGAAATTTGAGGATGACATTGGGCCAAAACATAAATTTGGGTAAAATATCTTAAAATATGTAAATGTAACGTAGCTATTATAAGTACTTACACTTGGTTATGATCACTAACACTCGTCTTTTGAAATAAAAGTGTGTTCAATCTTTTGTTTTCCTGTAGACATTGTTAATAACGTGTTTTTGCTACTATTTATGACACATAACTTTACAGCACTATTCAAATAAAACAACTGGTTAATGTTATCTTAAATATACTCCAGAAGTTCAAGAAACATATTGTAGTCGTCATTTTCTGTGTGTTCAAGATATTTGTATCAATGAAAAAAAAAAAATCAATTTTGGCCCCATTGTCACTCCGTCGTACGGCTTTGTCGGTCTAATATTATGCCTTCCCTGTACGGCCAGTTTGTTTTATATATAAATAGCTAAACAAACCTTGAAAAGCGATAAAATGGTTATGATACACGAACTAGCTTAACAATCAAAAATAGCTCAGAACGCCAAAACGATCTAATAACGCCAGAATGGCCCAAAACTTCAGCATGGCATGAAAAAACCAAAACGCTCAACTACTACGTACACACTTAGAAATTATTATTTTTACACGAGACGTAATTCAGCTTTGACGTAAATCATGGAACGTAAACAAACATGGCATGTAAAATTAAGTGTCCTGAAACTGAAACATATGCAACTCGATGAAAAGTGCGTTTGATTGAATTGATTTGCTCGTCCTTTTCAACTGATTCTTATGTCAAAAGGGCCGCTTGCATGTGTCGGTCTCAGGGCACTGAAATTTACATGTCTTTTTCGAAGTGTGTAGCTATTCAGATTTTTTCTCCTGCCCATGCTTTTTATAACTAGTGGAGCATCGAGTAAGCATCAAACTTCTTTTAGAATCTTGTTTAGAAGCTTTTAAAAGCAGCTAATTCTACACGCAAAACCTGGCATGTACAAAGCATGTAAGCATTAATTTCTTACATCCTCTGTAAATGTTTCTTACGATAAATGTAATGGTAGTTCTTACAATAGCCTGTTGTGAACAATCAACTTTTTCAAGAATCAATTTTTTGTAGGTTTTATGCTTTGGTAATGTAGATACTTCATGACATTAGCTAGGATTAATTTTAAACAATTATTTGAAAAGTTTTTCGACGACCACATTATACATAATCTGTTCAAGTCGCGATTTATTGCAGATTCTGCACATCTATTATGCAAAACTGTATGGGGTGATACATTTATTGTGTCACGCCCTAAGGCGGGAGGGGAAGATGATTATGTGACCAATCACCGACGGACGTCGATTGCTATCCATTGACGGCAATCGAATAGCTAGGGAGGCAGCTTCCACACCTGGGTAGATATCGCACCCATAAACCACATGGACCGGGACTAAGGAAGATGTGACCAAAGATTATTATGCCTCAGAAAAATCCCACCAACTTCCGGATACTTATATCGAAAACGAATACCTCATTACTTTTCCACAGTAGTGAGGTACTATGATATGCACTATACAAAATGCACGAGCATATAATAAAAGATCAATGTTGTTCGCAGCTATTATGACCCGTACAATGGGGGATAAAAAAAAAAGATGTTTGAACTCCCCTAACCCATCTAAGGACAACCCGTGACCCATAGATTGAGAAACTCTGATGTGAACATAACTTAGTAATAATTGGACAGTGATGTGAAAGACATTTTCTCAGACCTTTAACGGTTAACGATGAAGCCCTGAAAACTATACATCCAAATACTTACCAAACAAACACCGTCCCTGAGTTCTGCTTGTCCGTGCAGCTTTAACAGAGCGATATCGTTATCGAGAGTTTGACTGTTGTGGTTGTGATGAATATAGGTGGTTGCGACTCGTAACGTCTGTGCTCCCGGGCTGCCGAACTTGCGCGTCAAATCATAATCACCTACCCGGACATATATTGCATCACCAGACCGCACGATGCTAAAATGTTACAAGCTCGGTCGACCAACATCCATCTATAGCATATTACTCATACTTACTTGGTGACGCAGTGCGCGGCTGTGAGGACCCATTGTGTGCCGATTAGCGCCGCACCGCACAGATATTGATTCAGCGAGTTAATCAGCGCGACTTGCCAGCACCACTCGCCATTGTCGCCATCCTCTCCACCGACAACGCGGCCTTTGCGATGACTGTTCCAATATTTGTTCGTGGTTGAGTTCGTCCTAGAAATACTAGGATGATGAATCAGGTCTTCCGGAACTGTATCGTTGTGATCATGATAAATAATAGGAATGGGCACGATGCTGTGGCCAAGAACCAACCGCTCGGTGCCTTTCGATCGATATATGTTCTCTAGTTCAATGTGACGACCAGTACGGCTTCTGCTGGAGGAAGAGTGTGCTAAATCAATTCGGCTGAGGAACGATCGGGCTCCTCGGCTCGTTCCTTTTACTCCACATACATATTTGGAGTACACTTGAGGCCTTGCGGTCGTTGTTGTTGGTAGTGGCTCATAAATAGGTTGAGAGAGTTGATGAACTGGTGGTTGTGTTTGTGGGATTTCGTAAATATTATTGCTAACTGGTCCTGGATAGCTGTTCATCACTGGAGGTCCATACCCTGGTTGTGGTTGTGGTTGCTGTACTGGCGGTAAAGGTTGAGGTGGTGCTGGATATGGCTGTGCCATATTCGGAGGTGGTGGTGGAGGCGGATAAGTGGTGTCGTTTGGCTTGATTTTGCCTGCCGCCATTTGTACTTCCTGGATTTTAGACTTTGGAGCGCAGCACTGCGTTCCTGATTTTTTACATTTGAATAAATCGGTCATTTCGGCATTCCGGAAACACGTGAAGCTCAGTAAACCTACGATGCATGAACCTGGACATTCTTCTCTCGGATCGGGAGCTGCAGTCGTAGTAGGAGCCTGTGTGGTCGTTGTTGTAGGTGGCGGTGGTGGCCGTTTAGGCGCTGGTCTGGTGACCGGGGCCTTCGTGTTATCACAACAAATCGATCCTCGCTTGCAGTTTGCAGTGTTTGGAATGATCTCCGATGGTCGTTCACAGAACGCTGCCATGATGTTGAGCATACAGAACCCTGGACATCTTCGCAGTGGAGGCTAAAATATATGTTACATAATTAGACATTATTCAAATTTTCACAAATTTTTTACATTATCTTACAGGTGTATTTGGTCGTCTGGTTGTGGTAACGATTTCATGTTTCGTATCGTCAGCTGTTCCAGTTACGCAACAGGATCCTTCGTTAGGACAAAATGCTTCACTATCGACATCGTCACAAAACAGTGCGAATAACCCATTTACGCATTCTCCTTCGCATGACTTGTGAACTGTTCCTTGCTGATTTGTTTGTTGCGCTGTTTTAAGCTTTGGAGGTGTTGGTTTTGTTGGCTTCGGTGCTGGGTTAGTCTTTGATTTCAAAGGCTCCTCATGTGTTACTTTTTCTGTAGTTTTTGGGTACGGTTTTGGAGTTGTAGTTTTATTTTTATTGCTATCAAAATGCGCCGTAGGAACATATAAATCAGCGGGTGGCTTATCGGGATAAATGTCTCTCGAAACACAACATTTAGTACCGCTTTTGCAGAGCCCGGGAGTCATAAGATACGCTTCACAATATTCTGCGATTCTATCGGCTACACAAACTCCTGGGCATGTTGCTGAAATACAATGTGATTAAGTTTGACCAACAATCGTTTTCTCAATGCATGAGTTGTAATCACCTACAATTGTTTTTACTATCCTTATCCTTTTCCTTAATTTTGCTCTCTGTTGTGGGTTTTGGAGTTGTGGTCGTTGGCCTTGTCGTCGTTGTGGGCCTGGGTCGGGCAGTGGTGGTAGTGGATATATTAGCTGCTGCGGCTTGACTTTCAACGCAGCACCTCATGCTAGGGGACGGACAGGGAATATCTTCCAACACTTCGTAGCAGATTAACGTTGCTAGAGTATGCACACATACTCCAGGACATCCTTTTGCATCCTCTGTGCTGGTTATTGAATCCAGTAGCCCTTTCATAAATATAAGAAGATATTTACACATTAGTTAACGATGTAAGTTCTATAATTATTTCTGATTTACGCGATTTTAATTTTTTTTTCGGTTTTGTCCTCATGCAGGATGGGTAAAAAACGTTTAATATCATACAATTTTTCTTGGACTTTTTTTTGTGATTGTTTGAATCAAGAAGCATTAAATTTGGATTCAATTTGCAATAATATAAAAACATACTTGAGTGTATTAGCATCAAATTCGTGCAAATGAGGCAGCCACTGCATAACGCTTAATTATAATTTATGTGTAGAAAAATACAGTAATATAATTATAACCAAATAATGTTACGGATTGAAATTTCAGCCGGATACACGGGCGTTGAAGCTGACTCATATTTGAGTTATGTTTACTCAAATTCGCAAAACACGTATACGTTTTTGTAAATTTCAGCAAACGGTACACAAATATGAGTCAGATTCAACGGCCGTGTAAATAAATCAATTTAGTACAAACTATCACTTCTTTTTCCTGGTTATATTGCGCATTGCGCTCATTATAAGTGAGACCATAAATGCGGAAACGCTTATCAAAGTGCGGTTTTCAGTTAAGTTATGTTGGTGTCTTCAGTGCACATACACGGGAAGAAATCCAATCTCCGAAATTAAGTGAATGATTCATGATGTTATGAAAATACACGGTAAATCATATTCATTATATCATGAGCTATTTTTGCGTAACGTATCCAAGATTCCCGAAATCACGAATCATCCGAGTTGAAATCATAAATTAAATTAATGAATTTAGCTTTCAGTGTTTAAACCTTAAAGATGCAAAAAATAAAATATTACTTCAGACTAGATTCGACCAAGAACCTCGGGATCATTAATCTCATATTTTGACCACTAAACTATCATCACTTCTATAACTAGGAAGGCAAAAGCCTATAAGAGCTACTTATGTAGTGCGTTTTATGAGCACGGTTTTCCAGGTACGTATAACGCTTGTAGCGGTAAAGATTCCGCTGCATTACGATATCATGAACTTCGATCATGAAATCATGAATCATTGTCATGATTTCATGGGATGGCAATTTTTTTATTTCATGATTGTTTATTCATGAATATGGAAACGGGTTTGAAACGGAAAGCGAATGCGAATGCGGATAAAAATGAAAATGGATTTGTTTCCGTGTTGGTTCACAAGGAATAAGTGCGCAGAAGAAACAAAGACGGCACAACGTAAAAGCGCACTTTTATTAGATATTCTGCACTCAAATGCAAAATACAACTATAACCGTCCCGAATGGAACTTCAGTGTATGCCCAGAAGTACATAGTAGAGCATAACTGGACTAGTAGGATCAATTTCTCAAGCTTTTCTAACGTATTGCAAGGTTATAATATCACTAGAATAATCATCGATCATATTTGGTAGGATGTCATACTAGAATGGTCCAAATTTATAAGGGAGAATTTTCTTTCAACTTTTTCAAAGAGCCAACTCACGGATTTATTCCTTTTGGTAAGAAACCTTTCTCTGAAAGTTTCCACTTATTTGGTCGTAACACGAGCTGGCGCTTTTAGTTTAAAGATTTTATGGGGATTTTCGATTAAATGCATGAAGAAATGACACTCCTTCACTTTTTCGTTCAACTAGATCTGTATACTCAATTATGAACTTTAATTTGTTTTTGGGCAATTAAGTAAATACGTTGCATAAACTGCCTCTATTTTGATGAAATATACGAACAAATGCTTCAGCAAAGTTGTTACTCAATGTTTGAGCTACAAGTTTTGAAAATTTGAGTTAAATCTAGAAAAAAGAATCATCAAAGATCGGAAGAGTTAAGGGATGTCATATGTTCACGGATTTTTATCTAAATCCGTTTATAAAATTCAAGACGATAACATATTTTGCTGTTTTATTTAAGCATTCTGCTAACAACCCAATTTCATTACTTCATGTTGCAGTTTTATTTGTAATGCGTTAATGCGTTATTTTTAAGTATTGACATACAAAATAAAAGTTTATTTTTCAGATTTATGAGGTAAATTAATCTACAGAGAGTTACTTTTCCAGTACGAAAAGCACAAATGTAATATGCAAATTTTATTCACTGGGGTTTATAGCAGTGATTCCGTGGTCTCTTTAAGGTTACAAGTGAGAGCTATTGAAAATGGCTTGTGGGACTATGTGGAGCAAGTTTGGGTGGCCGTAGAACTGAGTGATCGCACACTGTACCCATGTGCAGTGTATATTGCACCAGACCGGGTTCGTGACAACAAACTTAACGATACCCGTTGCCGGTCCGTTTTCACCATAATGGAGAGTGCGACACCAATTAATGAGATAATCGTTTTGAGTGACTTCAATCTAGCTGGCGTTTCCTGGAAACCATCTCACAGCAGTATTCTCTACCCATACCCTGTACGCTCTGTATTTCATACAGGATTAGTTAGCCTTCTCGACTGCTATAGTACAGCAACGCTATCTAAAATAAACCACGTATTCAACGAGAACAACCGTACCTTGGACCTCTGTTTCGTGAGCGTTCAGGACACTGCTCCATTGATCTCCACGGCACCTTCTCCACTAGTAAAGCAAGTACATCATCACCCTCCCTTGGTTGTCACTGTTGATGACAATCACGATCGGGTCTTTGACGACATTTCCACGACCGTGCCGGTATACGATTTCCGGAAAGCCGATCACCGTAGTATCGTCAACATGCTATCTAGTATAGATTGGGAGAGCATCCTCGATCCTGATAACGTTGAAACCGCTGCGCGAACATTTTCACATGTCTTGGCTTATGTCATTAACAGACACGTTCCGAAAAGATTTCACCGTAAAATTTCTCATCCTTCCATACGAGTGAACTTCGGGGCTGTTCATAAACTACGTAGACAGTTTTTTGGGATTATTGACCCCCCTCCCCCTGCATAGACAATTGTCCATACAAAAATTTTAAAATTTGTATGGGTTGTGGATAATTGTCAAACCCTCCCACCCTAAACTGTCAACGTAGTTTATATCACCAGTGGGTTCATTACTTCGCAACGGGTGAGGAGCCTAAGAGATAACTCTGAAAAACGGACGGATAGTGGCAACATGCCCGCCAGCACTTCGAGACTCATAGTATGAGTCGAGTGCATGCATCCTAACGCGATACGAAGACAACGATACTGGATCCGTTCCAGCTTGATGATGTGCGTTTTAGCTGCCGACTGGAAACAAAAACTACCATATTCTATAACCGATAAAATCGTTGTCCGGTACAACGTCAGAAGATCTTGTGGATGGGCTCCCCACCACGTTCCGGTAATTGATCGAAGGAAATTGATCCTTAGTTGGCATTTTCGTCTCAGATACTCAATGTGGGATCTCCAGGTGCATTTGGAATCGAACCAGACCCCGAGCCCAGACAACCAGAATGCACGTATATTCAAAGTTGTTTCTATGATATACAAACATATATAAAAACAATCAAATCGTATTCAATGCAAACAAAGGGCTTATACCTACAAAAGTGGAGGCCATATACGTGCAAATTTTAAATTCATATTAAACGAAATGATTTGTCATCATACTGTTATTTGTACATTGTACTGTACATTGTTATACGACTTCTGGTTGTCTGGGAGATATTTAAAAGACATGGAATGAGTGATCGGTTTACCCAAAAGTTGAAGCTTCGGTTGTGCTGGGACGACCAACTCAGTTTTCTCCGTGGAGAATTCGATACCTAGCCGAATAGCCCAAGTAGACAAATTGTCCAGGGTATCCTGTAAGGGTCTTTGCAGGTTAACCTCTTTTGGCCCTGTGATAGACACTACGCCGTCATCTGCAAGTTGTCTCAACGTGCAATTGTCACTAAGACAGACATCAATTTCTCTAACGTAGAAATTGTACAAAAGGGGGCTTAAACATGAGCCTTGGGGGAGACCCATGTAGCTAAATCGAAAAGCTGTAGAGTTTCCATGAGAAAAGCTCATATGTTTTTCTGACAGCAAATTGTACAAAAAATTATTCATTAATGGAGACAATCCACAAGCGTGGAGTTTCTCTGAAAGAACTTCAACGGATACTGAACCAAAAGCCCCCTTGATATCCAAGAACACAGAAGCCATTTGCTCTTTCTTAGCAAAAGCTAACTGAATTTCCGAGGAAAGCAACGCGAGACAGTCGTTCGTTCCCTTACTCCTACGGAAACCAAATTGAGTATCTGAAAGAAGGTGGTTCGTCTCAACCCATTTGTCGAGGCGAAAAAGGATCATTTTCTCCATCAATTTCCGAATACACGACAGCATCGCGATGGGCCGATACGAATTGTGATCCGATGCGGGTTTATCAGGCTTTTTAATGGCTATCACCCTCACTCGTCTCCAATCGTCGGGAACAATATTGAGCTCCAAGAACTGATTGTACAAGTTCAACATGCGCCTCTTAGCGACGTATGGGAGGTTTTTCAGCAAGTTGAACTTGATTCTATCAGATCCCGGGGCAGAATTGCCACACGAAAGGAGAGCGAGTGAAAGTTCGACCATTGAAAAAGGGTGACTGATTTCATCTACCGAATTCGCGGTTTCGCGAGGAATCAACTGCGACGGCACGGAATCCGGACACACTTCATTCCTCGAGCATTCCTCGCTTTCGTTGTTAGTAGACCAGTTACGCATTCTTCGCGCCGCCGTACTCCAAAGCGTATTCATAGACGTTTCGCGCGACAATCCGTCTACAAACTGCCGCCAGTAACCCGGTTTTTTGGCCTTGATGAGGCTCTTGAGTTCGCGTTCAAGAGATGTGTATGCGTCGAAATGCTCACGTGTTCCGCGTTTCCGAAAAAGTTTAAACGCGTCGGACTTTTTACGGTAAACCTCCGTGCATTGTTGATCCCACCAGAGCGATGGTGTTTTCTTACGGATTGACGATCGCGGCACCGGTCGTGTTTGAGCTTGAAGTGCGCTGTCGACGATGAGATTAGAGAGGAAATTATATTCCTCCAACGGCGGAAGCTCTTCCACTGACGATACTGTATCGTCTATCACGGATTGGAACTTAGTCCAATCGATGTTACGGGTTAGATCATACGCAACGTTAACGGATTCTGACGAGTTGAACCCACTGGCAATCGAAATTTTGATCGGCAGATGATCACTACCGTGCGGATCCTGGATTACATGCCAAGTGCAATCCAACGATAGTGAATTGGAGCAAAAGGTGAATGCTACCATTCGAGGATGGACCAGCCAAACGTGTTACTTCTCCATTGTTAAGTATTGTCATGTTGAAGTTGTCGCAGAGATCATAAATCAAAGTAGAACGGTTATCATCGTACAGCTCCCCCCAGACTGTACCGTGGGAGTTAAAATCTCCCATGATCAACCATGGAGCGGGAAGTACCGCACATATGTCGAAAAGTGGTTTGCGATTAACAGAGACTCTAGGAGCAATATATACAGAAGCAATACAAAGGCTCTTACCTTTAATGGTAGCCTGACATGCGACAACTTCAATACCGGGGAATTCGGGAAGATTCACTCTATAGAAGGAATGGCACTTTTTGATCCCCAAAAGTACCCCTCCTCCACGTGAATCCTCACGATCCAATCGAATAATGTTAAAATCATAAAAAGGGAGATCAATTTCTGAAGAGAGCCATGTTTCACAGAGGGCAAATGCATCGCAATTATTGTTATGGACTAAATACTTGAACGAATCTAATTTCGGAATAAGACTTCGACAATTCCACTGTAGAACAGTGATCAAATCCCCGACCTCGTTTGGAAAATTATCCATCGAAGGAGATGATAGCGGCAAGAAGGGGCCATTTTGAAGTCAATTGCTTCAAGAAGGATTTCACAGTGGGAAGCAATGTGAGGACAATGCTTTTCAGAGGATCAGAAATGTTGAGGTATTTGAGAATACCGTCCACAATGTCATCAAATGAGAACAGCCCAGATGAAGAAGGGGTTTCTGTTCTTAAAATTGGGGCATCAGGGGTTTTGGATGTCCCCGGAAGAGGTGGAAAATCCTGGGTATAGTCAGTTCTGTGGAATCCAGGAGGAGTAGAAGTCTCCTTTTTTCCACCACTCCTTGATTTGGGCAAGCTGATTTGGGGTTCTTTATTTGCAACAATCCGCGAACGAATGCGCTTTCGTTTCCGTGCAGAACCTTCCGGAAAACTGAAAAAAGTTCCCTCCTCTGCCAAGTCAGAGTCAGTCTCATCATCTGACAAAAGAGAAAAGGGATTTTTGTCATTGGTCGATGGCGTGGCTGTATTAAGCATTTCTGCAAAAGACCGCCTGGAACGTTCCTTAAGGGAGCGTTTCATTTTGTCCCCGAGCTGTTTGTACGCCGGGCACGACGAGAGAGCATGAGGAGGAGTTCCGTTGCAGTGTACACGCATTTTGGTGCAGTAGCTGCGCAGGCGCCATCCTCATGCTTCTCCCCGCATGTGGAGCAGCGTGCCTTGTTGCCGCAGTGGGAGGCCGTATGTCCCAACCGCTTACAATGCTGGCAGATCATGACCCGAGGTACAAACAACCGCACAGGAAGACGAAGTTTTCCCAGCTCGATGTATTGAGGAAGGGCAGATGCAGAAAAGGTCACCCGAAACGAGTCTGTGGGGGTAAAACTCTTACTCACGGTCTCCCAGTGTTGGTGAGTTCTTTGCCGTTAATGTTCACGAAAAGTTCACTATTTTGCCATACAGAAATTCAAAACAAAAAATTTATCTGCGGATATGAACAGTTTTTGACCTGTTTCATACGACCGGAAGGTGTAAGCTGGCCACAAATGCCGTGCCAAACTGATTTCCTACGCAATTAATCAATCTTTGATGTGAATTTCGCTAATAAACACGAGGAGCATTGCTTATAGCAAAACTTGCCATAACAAAATGGGCGGTTCATTTTAGTAAACAAACTAACACTTCTTCCGACTGTGTCACCTCTCTTACTCGCCTAGGTAGAAACGGGTGCTCACACTCGATGATGATGATATGTGAGCGGGTATGCGTGACCACGCAACGATGATGCCCAAATTGGTTTGCGAATTACCAATAGCACGGATTAATCGTTCCGAAAATGACACTTTCTACTAAAAAAAAACTCACTTTTCGATCAATTTACCGGGAACTGTGCTAGGAGTCACTTAGTGAGAAAAAACTGATAATTAATATCAAACGAATACCGAGAAAACTTCCAAAACAACGGAGCGCGAAACAAGTCGACCGTACTTCTTGCTAGGACGCAGTGAGATGTTTTCTGAAAAATGTCACCAGTGTTTTCTTGAATGAGAGATTAACCGACGAACACGTTATCCTAGCAACTAGTAATGTTCCACTCTATGCTAAAACACTGGGTACAATGGATGTCAATTTCGAGATGATTTTCACTGCTGCATCACAACTCAAGTCGTTCTTGAATCCAGGACCCGATGGCGTTCCGTCCGTATTCCTGAAAAAGCATATCGCCAGCTTGCTGATTCCGTTGCATCACCTATTTCGATTGTACATCTCGAGTGGTACATCTTGTTGGATGGAAATTCACACATATATTTCATGTCCACAAAAAGGGCAACAAACGGGATGTGGACACTTATCGTGGAATTACGTCGTTGAGTGCAGTTTAGAAGTTATTCGAGTTAGTCATCATGGAGCCTCTGCTTTCTCATTGTAAGCAGTATCTAAGTGGTGATCAACACGGCTTCTCTTCCAGTTGTTCTACTTCCACAAATCTGCTGTGTTTGACATCGTATCTTACTGAAAGCATGGTAGAGAGGACTCAAACATACGTCATATATACTGACTTGTCAGTTGAGCGATTCCAGATGAATTCACAAATCCATTAATTTTCATATTTTTTTTTGGCTCACAATTTTCAGAAACGTTCTTTATGACCAAAAATGCCATTGCATCTTCAGAGCTAAAATTGATAAATAGCATATTTATAGCGATGGGCCCAATCTTAGATTTATATGCCAACATTAGAGCCATTTCCCCTATTTGATTTCAGTTCTTGCAAATAGGGGAAATGGCTCTAATGGTGGCCTATGGATCTAAGATTGGGCTCATCGCTAAAAATCTACTATTAATCAATTCTATCTAGATGAACGCGTCATTGGGACGGTACTAATGGATATTTTTGGCCGCTATTGAAAATTTAGTCGATTGCTGCATTTATATATGGGCCCAAACAGTGTTGGAAAAGTTGGCGATATTTCACGAAGTTCACCATGGGAAAAGTTCGCGAGTCATAGTGAGTTTTCGCGAACTTTTCCATCACTGGGCCCAAATTAGGGGCATTTAGGCCGACATTACATCCATTTCCCTACATACTTAAATCAGAAATCCATACTTTACTTCTTAGTAATATCATCAATTTTCTTTGCAGTTTGAAAACTGTCTGACTTCTATTTGTCTTTCAGAAATAGGAATAAATGAGTGGTATTTTTAAGTTCCTTTAATGGTTATAGCTCTTGATTATTGTTCGTTAACTCTTGTTTATTAGTTTCATATTTTTCAGTAGTTGCATAACCAAATAAAATTTGTGTCAGCTGATCCTCGTTTCGCTTCTGAGCCCAATCGTATAGCTCCTTTGCATTTTTTCAGTGTTCCTGAATCACATGGACCTTTTCGGTGCGATGTTGCGAAGAAATGCCAATCAACTTCTATACTATATTTATTCTTAAATTGGCAAAGACTAGATTTTTTCCGATTTTTATACTGGGACGCAGCTCCAGCAGACACGAAATAAACTTTATTCATTGTCACTGCTGTTCTGTTCGTAGAAAAGCAAGCATTT
Source organism: Ochlerotatus camptorhynchus (assembly GCF_037179485.1). Lineage (NCBI taxonomy): Eukaryota > Metazoa > Arthropoda > Insecta > Diptera > Culicidae > Ochlerotatus > Ochlerotatus camptorhynchus. Next base: position 22,103 of record NW_027041204.1, read on the forward strand.
GTTAGACAAACAAGTTTACAGATGCAGAATCATGGCGCAAATCTTCTGAAATGACTACATCTCAAATGATTAATTTTCCATCATGTTTAAAATAAATGTTAAATGGATGATTATTGCAGTGATGACTTTGAACATCGTCTTGTAATAAAAATGAAAAGTCACATTTTACTACAAATTCACCTTCCTGTAATTTATTTTTTGTATTTTCTAATTTTTCTAATTTTGCAATTAAATAAGAAATAAATACATCCGGCTGTTTTACTAATGTTTTTATATCACACGTGTGGGTTGTGACCCATTGTTCAACTAGTATTTCATCAATGCAAGTTTCCACGATTTCTTCTAGCAACTTTTGTTCGAAAAAAGATGAATCTATGCAGTTTTCACAGCATCGTAAGCAGCAATCTATTACTTTTCTTTCACATATCAAATTATCTGTAATCGACTTAAAATAAATGGACAAATCAAATTTCTTTAAGTTATGAATAATCAAATTTTTTTTTTATTATTATTATAGTCACTTTAACACTCTTGGGTCATTCGTGACTTGTCCGGGGGTGAGATTTGAACTCGTGACTTTGGCGTGAGAGGTATGGATGTTAACCACTACGCCGGGGTCGCCCCGTAAATAATCAAATTAACATTTTCATTAATAGTACATACACACACATTAGGTGTCCCTGAACTAGTAAATAATTTACTGTTCTTAGGCCTGCAATTCACAAGGGATGAAAACCCAACTTGTTCTTCACTATTTAATTACTTTTTGCTATAAATTTGCTGTTCTTTTTATATATCACGTCGAAAAAATAATTGAACCAAGTTTTGGATATTTTTCCATAAACTTGAGTTTTTTCAAAAATCATAATTTTTTGTCCATTATTTTGCCACCTTGATTCATAGTGTAATAGGTGGCATTTATTGCCCCCTATTAAAAATATATAAATATAAAAAAACAATCGTTCGTGCGAAAAAGTTTTTTTTTAATTTCTATTTTAAATTTAAAAAATATATGGAATTTTTTTTTAAATATTTCCAGATGTTTCCTATAACATTGCCGAAGGTATCAAACCGATTGGACATACATTTTTCGAGTAACAGTTTTCTGAAGATAAGCTTAACATTTTTCTATAAACCCTTTTTATAATTAAGGCTCGATTTAAAATTTAAGATACAAAATGGCATTTTTGGTCATAAGGAACGTTTCTGAAAATTTCGACCAAATAAATAAAAAGAAGGAAAATCCGTCTGGCATCGCATTCTGTTTTTTGACTATTGTACTGTGTACTGAACACACGCACATTTCCCGACCTAAGGTACCCCTCACCATCCCTCTCTAACTGGGGAGTTCGGTAAATAGAGATGATCAACCTGATTCGTACCTTCCTCAAAGTTTTCCTTGCCCGCTTTCACACTGCCGTACTCTAACGGATCTATCAACTCTATACTTTCATCTCCTCATCTATCGTATAAAATTACCACTTTCAGTCTGTTATTTGAAACTAGCATTCTCAACTATGTAAAATCGTTAACTTCACGCGGAAGTAATAAAAACAATTAGTTAAAGTATTTTTAATGCTTTTACTGTTTTGTTTCAACTGTATAGTTTTGCCGAAAACATAAGCTTTCTATTACAACATACAGTCGACCTTCTACAACTATTGAAGGGACCATGGAGTTATATGATTTTGGAGATATCGAGATGTAGAACCATAGTAAAAATGAATTTAATTGTTTCTGTGATGTCGATTTTGTATGGGATTTATATTCTATAACTCGATAATTTTATAACTCAATATCGAGTTTTAGAGAGTTCACTTGTCGTGGTCTAATTTAGAACAATTAATACACCGTTCGAAAAATTCATGTAAATTTCTGCGAGATATAGATATAACGCTAGATTTGGCATAAATTTAGGCGATATTTCGTGTAAATTTAAGCGCAATATCGCATAAATTTGCAATATTGTATGCAAGTTTGTAAGCGATTTCGCTGTTTATGCCAGGTATAGCTCAAAATTATACGAAGGGAGATTTTACGCGATAGTTAGAATTCAGATTTTTTTTCTGTGTACAGTCTTATTCTACTTAACATTTTTTTTTTCAAAACAGTATGGTCAGGATCATGAGATATCATATAAAACCATATTTATGCTCACAAACTTGAGAGCCAATTGTGAACAAAAATATACACCATCTTAAAGGGTCTAACACAACAAAACAACTTTGTTGTAAAAAGAGGTTTTTTGTATCGTCAGGATCATTAGATGTAAGTCATTTGTATTGTCTAGAAGACGTATTATATAATATAATATAATATAATAGCAAGAGATTTTTATCGACTGACCAAATCTTTATGGCCAACATTAGAGCCCCCTATGTGTTTAACCTAAAAAAGCTGATATTACATGATGCAAAAATGGTATATTTTGATCTGGTTAATCACTGATTTTTCATATGTTAGCCCCCACCTGCCTCAAATCCATGTGTACCCTTTAAGGAGAGCCCGTAATTGTGTGTAATTTGGGAATGCACACAGAATTTAGTTCCCTCTAATTAACTAGGACACGGATAAAACTTCAGATTAAGGGTTGATTCGAACGCTACGATATTTTATGTCAGACGTTTCAGTCTTCGAATTTGACCTTCTTCAGGGAACATGAAGTTGTACCATCTTTCATACTGGAGATCTCGGAGCTTTGCTGAAGTTTTCTGGATTTGTCTGAGGGTCTCAAATCATCTGTAAATTTTTTTGAAGTTTAATTAACTGATCTGTGATTCCCTGATCATTTCTGATGTTCCCGAAGCTAACATGACATACTCGAAAAATCCTCCTGAAGATGTTGGCAATGTTTTGAAATTAATAGAACTGTATTAAAAAATCTTTAACATCCTCGAAAATCTCTGGACTTCTGTTAAACTCAATGAAAAAATCCTCAGGACTTTTAAATTTAGGCTTTCTCAGGCTAAAGGAGAAAAATCTATTCAAATCTCTAATAGGGAAAAAATTCCAAAGGCCATAGCCATCATAATGAATTTGGGTTGTTAGCGGAATGCTTAAATAAAACAGCAAAAAAGTGTTATATAAGTACTTAGTACCCTAGGTAAAAATGTCAAGATCACAGGTATAAAAATGAAACTGCAATGTGTTGAATCGGAACCTACCTAACTAATAATAACCAAAGGTTTTAGTAAATTAAAGGAGAAAAATCTATTTGGGTGATGGCTACCAAGCATTTAGGATTTTTTTTTGAAAAAATTCAATAGATTTTTCTCCTTTACTTTACTAAAACCTTTGGTTATTATTAGTTAGGTAGGTTCCGATTCTACACATTGTAGTTTCATTTTTATACCTGTGATCTTGACATTTTTACCTAGGGCATGAGTACTTACGGGCGTTAGGTTTTTGATAAGTCTTTAGTGGGAATAACACTGATGAAGACTGCACATTGTAGTCGAAATAGGTATCTGTCATGGATACCAAAATTATTTAAGTGGAATTAAATGAAAGATAACCCTTTTTTGCTGTTTTACACCTTCTGTGACCTTCTCTAAAGTTCTTAAAACTTCTTAAAAGTTCCTGCAGTTTTCCTGATGCTGATAGAACCGCCTTGAAGTTCTCGAAGCTTACCTGAACTGCTTCTTCCTCAGAACTTCTAACATTCATAAGGCGGCCCAAATAACATCATACAGCTGATGGACGCAACTAGTTTCATATCTAATAAGCGCAGAACATTATTATGTTACAGGAATTCCCCGAAGATCGGTTTACCCACCGCTTTTTCTTGGCTGTCTTTTAACCAATTCAGCTTATTTTCACTAGGTAAAAAGTTTATGGTTGACTCTTATAATAAATACAAAAAAAATCACGATGGGTGGACGGCCCAAATAAACATCTAAATATTGATTCCTTAATATTTGTACCTCATGGGCGCAACACATTCCATATTTGATGAATGACGATCATTTTTTTGTAGGTGGATACATCTCAAACTGTATGTTTGGTGCGTAAATTTGCTTATACAAGCGCAGGGTGTCCAAAATGTCCCTTATGCATTTTAGTGCACAGCTTATGTTTCTGCACGCAGTTAGTTTTGATAAACATAAAACAAATCGGTTTTCAGAGCAGGCATGAGTAACCGCCATTGAATGGTATTTAATGGTCTCAATTAACAATTGTGGAATTACCCAAAAGAACAAGATTATTTTCTTACAGCACATGAGACACTCATACTACATACATTTCTCAAAAAATAAAACATAAATTAACGAAAAGATCGTACCTGATAAGAAGCTTCCTGCCAAGGAGTCATCTTGCGCACGGATTGGTACAATCAGTAACGCTATCACTGGTATAAATTTCAAAAACAGCATCTTCATTTCAGCACACCGTCTTCACTGCACCGTCTGTAGATTGCTTTGCATCAATTAGTGCGAATTACTGGTCTAATCACTTCACGGACATTGACATTCACTCAACTTTAAAAGCCTTTCCAAGCCACTCATTCCATGGGTTGTACCGTCGAGCTTGAAACCGATATCGGGCACTAATTATGTTGTTATTTAATAATAAATATCACTTTTCCCTTTTTTTCTTTGAGGCTCTTCTTTGGTGCTTCTTCGCTATCTTCTACACAATTTCTTCCATAGGACTGCTCGTTATTCTGATTATATAATTATACATGGATAACGTGTTTCCGTGGTTGATCTCACTTGTTAGTCGTTTCTTTTCAGATTCGCTTCACTTCTTGACTTTATCACTGTTTTATGTTTTTTTTTCTTCTCACAGAGCAGCGGGTTTTGTTTTCCGTGTTTATCCTCTTTCACTGAACCACTTTTCATGGAAGGCTTTTTCAGGTTGTCTCATTTCAGCCGCCAGGAAACTAGATCAGCAGCGGTAAATCGAACACGTCTTGGGGCTGCTAGGGGGTGTCTGTAAAATAAGGAAAGAGGAAGATAAGCTTTTAGTATTAGTGAGAGAAAAATCATATGCGTTTTTGCATTGCTTGCGCCTGTGCAATGAAATTTTCAAACGTGAGGAATTTCGGTCAATTTACGTGGAAACTCAACAATCAACTTCATCTAACATGCTCAATTGAAAGCTTAAAAAGTAATTAACAAGAATTCGTTGCTTGCATACTTTGCGTTCCGTTATGAATGTCAATTAGCACGTGTGACGCGAGTACTGTTAGCTCTATCGCTCAGATGGAAGCGCGTGCTTCTCTCTATGGCATTTTGATTGAGGCCACCTGTAACACCTGATCGGAAACTTCCAGTATTTCACCATTCGCATTCTTGACTTGTAACGACGAAGTGAAAAGAAATGTAGAAAAATGTGCAAAGGCGTTACCAAACATTTGTAAACAGACATACTTATTCCAAAAATTTAAATATGCATGACGATAAGCCGAACAAAAGTGATACAATCGAGTTGACCCATTTAAGAAACGAAATGCGCAGGCGAAGAAAGCTGATATGGAAACCCGGGAGACGAGAAACTTTCCAAGCCAGACAGCAGAGATCGACCACTGATGGCAAGCTTCGATTTTCTGGTCTGCTGATTCCGAACAGGGACGTATTCGTTATGATGACAGCATATCTACCACTGGAAAAAAAATTGGCCAGAATATCCAGTGATACGACTGTATTTTAGTGAACCATTAAGTTTTAAAGACACAGTTCACCCATGGTGTCTTCAATTTCAACGATGAAGACCTGCTGCGGTTCTGCTTGATTCGAACGTGATTGTAATCAGAGTCTTTCTCTTTCATCCTATCGAGAGAGAAACGAATTCTTTTCAACGGCCGGCCGGTGGTGAAAGCTGACACGTTAACGTATAGTTTGTAGCTACTGTAAATTGGCGTGACGTTGGACTCCGGGATGGACATTGATTGATTAAATAGTTTTGGTTTTTTATCGTTTCCTATTAGGCCCAACTATAAGCAGCATTTAATAGCTCACCAACAATAATTTAGTGGAGTAGCTTAACTAAAAGTGTTTGCTCCATGATGCTCAATCGGTTCCAAATCATGGCCTGATAATTTTCCCAAATTTTGAGCTCATTTTGATTGCGATCTCATACTCATTTCATTTTTCTATGGAGAAGAGATTTTTTTGTCTGGTCCTAGGCTTTCTTGCTATCGGTACTTATAGGACATTTTCTTAGCTACAGCTTTGATTGGCCAATTTTTGATAGAATGTCCGTATAATTATTTGGAAATTTGCGGCAATTTGGCAGGGAAAACATATTCAGATCTTATTCTTTTTTAAGATTGGTGTATTGATTTGTACGACACTTCATTCATATTAACGGGGTTCATATTTAATTTGAACCTTTAGTAACCCTATGAACAAAAGAAAAGCGTGTTTCTGGAAGCCTTATTTGCTGTTTTGTTTTGATTTTGTTTTCCGTTGCACAATGTTTTATCCCGCTTTACTCCATCCCATGAGCTAAATGACTTTTGAGCCATTTTTAGTTTGCAAGGCGTGCAGATTAGTGGGGTTCAAATTAAAAAGTGTTCTGATTAAAAACGGTCAGATTATCGGGGGACCACGGTTAAAGATTGTAATGAAATAGTTCCACTGTTTATGAAAAAGATGATTACGCCTTATGTCTAGCTGTTCGTTTGATTGCTTTATATAGCTATACTGAAGTTGGTTTTCTTTATTAAGGAGGTTTTCAGCCTGCGGCTGGTTCGCCTCCGCAAAAGGCTGAAGTTTTCAAATAGGGTGTTCTCAGAAAAATAGTTTTTTTTTTTTAAATTCTATCCTGTTGAACAGTTTTCTAAAAAGTAGTGAAAGAAAGACTTGTACAGCTTGTTGTAACATACAATTTCACTGGTGATTGTATGTTGTTATGTTTTGGTTTTCATGAGTTATGTATTTTTAAAGTTAATCTATTCAATTAAAGAAACATTTTATTCTCCTAATTTAACCTCGCATGTTGCTTTATGCGTGGCTTTGCAGATGCAGTCTCAAGAAAAAAGCATCTGTCCTCCGTCTTTTAGTAATATTTAAGAGCTTCATGTTTTTTTGGGTAAACATTAGCCATCATTCTTCAATGTCAAAGTATATGAACACACTTTGTCCAATAAAAAAGGAGCGGTTTAAAAAACGGGCTACTTTTTTTTAACAAAATTGAAACGAAATTTTTTAACTAAACAAAAAAATTGTTTTAATTGTAGCTGAAAAATTACTCTATAATCATCAAGCAAAGAACAAGATAAATGTCGTCCTCACCAATGTAGCTTGAAATCATATTTTTAACATTTTTTCCGAAGATCAAATAAATATGTTACATGTTACGGGTGGTCCCCATTTAAATATAAATCGAGAATGTAACATATTTATTTGAAATTATAGCTAGATCTTCACAACTTTTCATAAAATTTAGGACCATTTAATAACTTCTACGAAACCATCAAAAATCAAATAAAAATTGTGTAAATATTTATTTCTTGCTTGATATTTCTTTTCACACCATATGTGCAATGCCACGAATGTCAAAATAGGTCCCAAAGCCAAATTTAGGAAAACAAAAAAGTTTGCGCCTAAAACATTAGTTCAACGGGACGTTTACCACTTTGAAAAAAAAAGGTTTTAAGTTTACAAAAAAAAAAAAAAAAAAAAAAATAGAAAAGATCTAAATAAATTTTTTTTTCTCCAATTATAAAGAAATTTACTTGCAAAAACATGTTTTCTATATCATCATGGCAAAAAGTTGTGTATGTATGTTTGTTAAATTGAACAGCATCTAACTCAAACTGACCGGCAGTGGTATTTTGAAAGAAATCTGCTTGTAATCTCCATGTTCGACATTTTTGAAAGCATGTTTAATCTGGCATAGTGTTAGCTCTACTGCAAATCCTGTAACCCATTTCAGAATGCCTGGTAATTCATGTCCATTTCGAGGATACTTTCACATACAGTAAGCCCAGGATGTCTGCAATGGTATCATCAAATGGATGATGGTACGCATACACACTTCCAAATTCAAAAACAATGTTTTTGAACCCGGCGCGCACTTATGTCGTTTTCGTTTTTGCTACACTACACCGGTGTAGTGTAAGCAGCAATAAGCGCGAGTCATTGACAGCTCACCATCATTTGTTTGTAAACAAAGGTGCAACCGATAGCTACAACCTGAATTTTTTCGGTGTTATTTGGCGTAGCACCGGTGTAGCTACACCGCAAAAACGAAAACGACATTAGTTGAACGAAATGAGCATGATAAGTTTGTGTATAATAGGAATGGTCTCACCAAACTTGGTGGTATGATGACAATTAGCTGCTTGAAGACGTCAGGTCCCTTTAAACATCTTGAGTCAAAAGATAACGGAACTTCTTTAAGCTGTGCCTTGGGCCAGTTTCATTTTTTGACGTAGAACTACGTCTTTGTCCACTATACTGGGGGTGCAAATCAAAAAATATGTGTGGTGAAATAGTGTAAAGTTTTGTAACTTTGTCATTTATAAACGAAATTAACATAGGATATAACAACTTTTGAAAAATGTACATATGATAATTTTATCTCTGTTTTCATGAAATAAACGTTTTCCCAACCCCAGTCGTCATAATCGAGTACCACTTGGTTGCACATTGTTCTGCATGAACATGAAAAGATATAAAAGAGCGCTGCTGTCGTGCCTTTGCTCATTACCGCTTCGGACGGCGTGGAACTTATAGTCACTATATTCATAGTCTGGCGGAAAGAATTTCGATCTATCAAAAAGCGGAACCAGTTCAATATATTTTAGACCAACAATTGAAAAGGTACGATCAAATGTATAAACAAAACGTTGATTATTCTTTCCTCGCCAATCGAACGCAAATTACCGGCATCCTCGGATAGGGAAAACGTTCCCCAACCCAAAGATGGTGTTAGTTTGCGTAGGCAAGCCTTGAGTCACGAGAAAAGGGTTTCCGAAGTTTTGATCGCAATAGCTGATGAGCTCTTTTCTGTTGTTGGTCATGATTTGCTCGATTGGTTCCGCTATTTGACAGCTCAATTGGTTCCCGAGATTCTATCAGCCAAACTTTGAATATAGCGACTATAGTGGAACTGGGTCCTGCAGCAAGCAGGAGCAAGTCAGCGGTTAATGTGGTGAGTATGTAAAAAAGGAGGGACTTCGGATGTATTTTTTGTGCAGAATATGTAAAGAAGGAGGGACCTAAATTCAAATACCGTGCATCATAGACAAAGAAGCTCTATCTACTGTTTCCAATTAGCGCAATTACTCAGGAGTAGTATTGGACTTTTCCACCAAACACACATTTTTCTTGTCCATATGTTATATTCATAGAAAAAACACGGCATACATTTAGACGCAGTGCGAAAATGGCATAAATAGGTCCAACCAAAATCCATTACCCTACACCGGGGCAAGTTAAAACGCGTGGGGAAGTTGAAACGATGGATGTATCTCTTATAGAAAGTGAATAATCACTGATATTATTTCTAATATAGTAGTTTGTGGTAGAGTCGGCGTATAATGAGTCACGCCAAGAGTAAAGCCAAGTCTACCTATCGAACTGTCAAACCAGCTACCTATCGTGCAAAGTAAACAAACATTACGATGCTATGAAGGGTCCACGAAAGGTATTGCAATAAAATATAAAATATAATCGAAGAAATGATAATAAACACGCAGTGAGCATTCAATTGTCATGGGATACGTTTGGTAATGATCAGTAATGAGAATTTCTACAATTTTTTGATAAGATAATTTGACAAAATCACTGATATAATGATTTACTACAGCCGCTATTATTTTTTCTCGCTAGAAGTTGAAGTTGATGTAGAAGTCCTCTGTTGCCAAGTTAAAAGAAAGGGAATCTTTCGAAAACCGTGATGCGAGTTCAACTGTTTTTCTCTTGGCGTGACTCGTTATACACCGACTCTAGTATGTGGTAGTACACAATGCATCTCAAAAATAATTACAGTGAATATTCACTTCCGCTAAGAGATACACGTACCGTTTCAACTTACCCTGGTGTACCTTAACTATGATGCTTGCTATCAAAACATCGAACAGGTGGGGAACCTGTATAGAGGCTGTCTAAAAACTACGTAGACAGTTTAGGGGGGGAGGGTTTGTCAATTATCCACGGCCCATACAAAATTAAATTGTCTACGCATGGCAAGGGGGGGGGGGGCGGTAGAGGATCAAAATTAAAAAAAAAGTTAGAGGGTGGTGTACAAGACACGACCGCATTGTTGACGTAGGACTACGAAATTTTTATTCGATTTTCTAGTCTGTACTCTGTATTATTTAACGGTTCGGACGTTTTCGAAGATGTTTTTCAGTTTCCTTTTACAAGCCTTTGCTTCCCTTACCACTTGAAGCTTGTTTGTCGTTGAACGGGTGAATCGACACTAAGCGAAAAGCGTAGATAGCAACCTGTTATATAGACAACCAGCTCTGCCGGTACCATATTTTCTCGCTTCCCATTGGCTATATTAGGGTAGGGTCCAGATGTGGGTAGCATTGATGCTCAGCACGGAAAACAAATCCAAGGAAAAAAACAGTATTTTGTGTGGTCGTTGGGGGCGTGTGGTTCTGAATTGGCAACAAAATGTTCCGCAAATGTATCCTCCCTATTCGTACACGCCCGAAGATTGGAGGCAAATGTCACTTCGACTTGTTTCATCTAGCAACCATTATCTGATGACTGTGTTGGGGAAGCAGCACATGCATGTACGTAATAGGTGGATTTATTTGTTATTTGGAAGCTTTTGGACAATGCTTGACATTTACCACTTTTTAAATAGTTTCAATTTGAAAATCAACAGTCAAGAGCATTGTTATCGATGCGTAGAAATGTTTCTGATCGATTGATGATAAAATAATTGAACTTGGTCCAGGGGCAGCTAAGTTATTAACGTTCAAAATCTTTCATAATTTCATCTGTCGGTTTTCATAAAGTGCACCCCCATCTTCCCGAAAGACGTAGTCCTACGTCAAAAACTGTCTACGTAGTTAATGAACAGCCCCATACGAGCTTTTGCTCTGACTTTGAAATTCAATAATTGAATCCCAACTAATTTCCAATTAATGTTGTACCACAGACAAACAGACATAACACATTGAATATTTCTCACTTTAAAACATCGTCGCTAAAACATTACCGCCATCTGTTGAATACACAGTGGTAGGTAGTACGCTGAACAGATGGCGGTAGTGTGTAAACGTCAAACACAAGGGAATTGACTATGCGCGCCACAGGTGGCGGTACTACCAACTACGATACTTTTAAATCGACCGTTAAATGCTTGTTCGATGAACAACATGCGAGTGTTATGTCTGTTTGTCTGTGGTTGTACTATGTACCTACTTATTGGAAACCAAACGATTGATTTGAGAAAAGTCACAATATTCTATTTTGCATCACGCTGTAAAGTTCATAATGATGATGTATGTAAGGATTGTCAAAATTGGAAAACTAAGAGCTGCTTAAACCTCGTATGATCGTTATACCCCTTCTTCCCCTATTTCACTGACATATGAACCAACATTTTGTTAAATATTGAAAGTACCGTCTTCTGATAGGGAAAACAACTGCCTGTTGCGTTATTATAAAATGCAACCTTTACTCTCTTCTCTGCTTCAGATACCTAATTTAAAACTAATGATGGAGCTACTGAAATAACGTATTTTTGGGAATATTTTTATCTCACAGCATGGCGTTTTTGTGTACTATACTGAGGTGCAAATCAACAAAAAAAATGTGTGACGAAATAGTGTCAGTTCCTATTGTAGTCGATGTCGATGTCTAATTTAGTGCACATTGATCACAGCAAAATAGCTCAACATTGATCAACCCAATTCAGTTATGTAGGGAAAATTCAGTCAGTTCTTAACCATTACATTAAATTTAAATATCGCATGCGAAAGATGACCGGTGGTCTGATTATGCTAACATGAATTGTCGCGAGTATTGAACCATAACCGAAAAATTTAAATACTTGAAAAATTTAAGATAAAGTATAATAGTCAAAAATGCATGACATAGGGGAAATGGTTCTAATGTTGGCCTATGGATCTAAGATTGGGCCCATCGCTAAAAGTCTGCTATATATCAATGTTATCTAGATGAACGCGTCATTGGGATGGTACCAATGGATATTTTTGGTTGCTATTGAAAATTTAGTCGATTGCTGAATTTATGTATGGGCCCAAATTAGAGACATTTAGGCCGACATTACATCCATTTCCCCTAAATCAATTTTGCGTAGTTCTACGTCATACTGCGGTCGTGTCTAGGACACAACCCTTCAATTTTTTTTGTCGGATTAAACTGATTGTTCTTTGCAATGAGCGTTCTTGACAGTTTTCGATAAACAGCACGCGCAAACCAACCAAAACTACCCGTAAACACGAAACAGCAGAGCAAAATTTATAAAAAAAATGACGAGAGAAAAATAATTTGCGTCTAACTTTGATCACAGCACACTTCGATCAATCTATCATCATGTCAAAAAGTTGAACTTAAAAACCGCAAATATCTACCTTCCGGTTTTGTGTAGAGTCCATTTTTTGATGATGAAATTTAAAATTTTTGACATATCTTTTTCCAATATTTTTAAAAACATCAAAAAGCGCCGGAAAAAAAATTCTTGGGCGGTAAGCTTTTCGTTAAGGTAAATGGTGTCTTTGGAAAGTTTTTACATGTTTTAGTCAATATTTTGCTGTTACTGAAGTCAGGGTGATCCCTTAGGTTAGTGAGTTCCAAATATTAACTTTTTGAAGTTGAAGCAACTTTGAACAAGAAACCAACTTTCTTTCTCGATTAGTTTTATAAATTATTATATATTTTTTAACACAGAAGTGTGGCCCCTAAAAGTAAATTTTTAATAATTAAAATTTTACACAATTTGACCAGAAGTTGATGCTCAATGATTTCTGTCAATTTTAAAACGTCTAATTTAGCGGTGAGGGGGGGGGGGGGGTTGTTGTTTGCAAGAAATCTATGGATGTGAAAAAAGACAACTGCGGGTAATCGAGTCCGACGTATTATGAATAATGACAATATAGGGGAAATGGATGTAATGTCGGCCTCAATGACCCTAATTTGGGCTCTTACACAAATTCAGCAATCGACTAAATTTTCAATAGAGACCAAAAATATCCATTAATACTGACCCAATGACGCGTTCATCTAGATAAAAATGATAAATGGCAGATTTTTAGCGATGGGCGCAATCTTAGATCCATAGGCCAACATTAGAGTCATTTCCCCTACATCAATTACTTTTAAAGGTATCCAAAGTCACATCGGTTTATGATTCGAAATTTAAATCCCTAAGTTTTTAATGTGATTTTATACATATGATCGGATCTTGGATCGAGAAAGACAGAGCTTGGTTTCGATGGCCTGAATTATGTTCACCTGTTGCCAAGGGCATAGCGGAGCGAGAAACGGTGAGATGAGTCAGTGCATTTTCTGGTCGTATTTGTTTTCGATTTCTGCCCTAAAAGCCATCGCCACATGCATACCACAACGTAGGTACGGGAACGACTTTTTATGGCCTTGACCCAAACTTTGAAGCGTGCAGTCATTTTATTTTCTTTCCATATGTGCTGAACTCTAGTAACCTATTTCTCTTCCTCATGCCCACTCATTGCTTGCTAGTTGTTCTTTCGGAAAGTAACCCGTCAGGTTTATGAGTGGGAGTAGAAAGAGAAGTAGGAGGAGGAGATTTTTTGGAATTTCACAACCTGTTGGTTTGACAGGAATGCAAAGCAGGGAGAGATTGTAGTGCAACCGTTATCGGAATTCGGAGTATGAATGGAACACGGCGAATGAATGGAGTGGGCAAATTTAGGTGAGCAATGATAGTCTGGAAGAGTGTAATTGGCGTTAAGTGAGTTTAAAATCGAAAAAATGAAGGCACTGTTGATTTTAAGCACCAAGTGTCTGCTGTTGATCGTGATGGTAATGGTTTGTGACTGCATCATCAAAAAACTAATTTTCACTACAATAAAATAACGTCTTTTTACGTAAAGTAACAAAGATCGATATTTTTTCTATGACGGGCACAATTTAAAAATGGATTGTCCCTGTAAAGAAGGGAACACTTATAATCAGTTGTACCATTTTTACCAGGACACAAAATGACTTGAAAAATTCAGAGAAAACTTTTTAGAGAGTACAGAACAATCCAAATTATTTCATGGATCAACGGGTTTAAGCGAACCGAAAATCTTCAAAGTATTTTACAATTGCGATAAAACGCTTTTTGCTCATATTTACTATTTTTTCATAGTTTGTTCATTTATTTTTTGGATTATGAAACTTCAAAGTGAAAAATAAATTCTTGTTTTTGTTCGACTAGAAAAAGTTGAATTTGTATGTGCTTAGCATTTAGATTTCTGACCCGAAATTTTGTAGTGTAATTTAATTAAAATGTACTATTTGCCCAAACAATTGGGTAGGCCTCGTGTGTTAATTGCAATGATGATCAATGAATTTCTTAACTGGCCATTTTATATTTGTACTTGCTTTTTTGCTTTTGCTGTACGTTGCTGAAAGAAAATAATACAGCCTTTTCTATCAAGATGCACAAGCCGTAAATCTTTCCTATTAAACTCCGAGAGCCCGATATCCGTTCCTTCATAATTATAAAAGTTGAAAATCTTATAAACTGCGTAATAAATTGCAGAAGCCGAGAACCGTTGCTTATGAATTGCAGAAGCTGTAAATCTAGTTGGGCAGGCCAAACATCGTTCCTATTCATTGGCAGAAGGCAAAGCTCGATTCTTATGAATTGCAGAAGATTAGTTTCATTAAATTGCTAAATTAAAAAAAAATCCTTATAAGTTGTAGTTGTAGAATGTAGAATGTAGATTCAAAAAATCAATTTGACGCAGGAGTAGAAAATTGTTTCTTAAGTTGCAGAAAATATTATTTAGCAGAAACTACATCTAAATCTCAATCTAAAGATACCCAAAAGCTAGTGAATCAACTAACGAACAATCTTTTTTTAATTTCACGTATCTAAATCCATTTTCTCGCATTGCGTTTCATCATTTGCAGGAATTCTGCAGAATCCTCAGCAATCTTCTCTCCATCTACTCATTGCGAGTGCATCTAACAGCAAAAAAAATGTTTCCTAAATTTTTTGTACATTTTCGTTAGAGTCATCACCTTTGGTCGATACGCAAATTACGTGTAAGTGCATTTGGTTTGGCTTAACGTGAAATCGACCCTATAAATTATTCGAGAATCTATTCAAAAGATGCTCTAAGACGTGTTGTACCTGCTGCAAAAAAAATTAAGCCCAGGATTATATAGTTCATACAATGTTTGGTTGAGGGTAGGCCATGAGAACCGTACAATTCAGTGTTGATGAGACAACGATAACCCATTTCGAAGTTCCTCCCCTGATCCTTCCATCAAAAAAGTTAACCTCGAGTAAACCGCGAGTAATCGGTTCATCCCTACTAGGCGTAGTTTTAAGCTATTCTTGTTAATTAACAAGCAATGAAATATCGGCTCCGATTCAACCTGCCAAATAAATGAACTTGAAAAAAACCTAACAATTTACACTACCTGTCTTCAACATTACGAAACTTCAAGATCATATGGTGGCTCGTAAGTTTATGTAATTTTCCAAGCTGGTTTCAATCGCTAAAAGATTTGGAACTGCAGCCTTACCTGAGCAAAGTTGGGTAACAAAATAAAAGCAAATCGATATTAAATTTAAATAATTTCTATTTCAACGGTCGTGAAACAAGTATGATATCATATTAAGCTTTCATTATGCAATCCAGAGTTTTGGAAATGAAAACTTGAAATTTTAACTTTTTTTGTTTTCATTTGCCTATAGGTCATTTAGGGAAAATGACGGCTTCGGTATGACAGACTATTTTCGGCAACCCAAATTGAATCGCTAATTTCATTAGATTTTCTCACGTGAACACTTCCCTGAATGCATTCAAACGATTTTTTAGGCTTTCAGCTTCAATTTGATTACCTTTTTACAACTGAGAAAAAGGGTTTTCTTGAAATGAAACACACGCACTACAAAATGCTGCTGGTTTCAAGTTGCCGATAAAAGCACAGCTGTTTAACACGCAGCTCAAACAGAAAGGTTGCCGAATAAAAAGGTGTTGCCCACAATAGTCGCTCTCACTAGAGAAGTTTTGAGCTTTGTAAAAGCGTTTCAAAACAGTTTTTGACAATTATTTCGACTGAAATTGTTAGAGCAGCTGACAGCAAAAGAATGTAAGCAAACCAATACTACATATGTGTGCGTTCCTGAGAAAAAAAAGGCTATAGAAATATGGTCGCTGCTTAGGTTGCCGAGAATACGTAAATTCCCTTAGGTCATTCGTCATTTAGGACTTGTCGGAGTATTTGAACTTATGACCTTTAGTGTTGGATACATGAATACAGGTTCGTTCTCAGCTAAATATTATGACATAAAATTCAGTAATCAAATTAATTTTATTGAAAGCAGGATTAATTTTCCGTTTGATTCAATAGATTAAAATTATGCTTTCAGTTCTGTTATATTAAGCCATACAAAATGATACCAGCTGAAGTAATCTACACACTTAGAACAAACTAATTTTACACGTGACGGAATCCACCTTTGACTTAAAAGATGAAACGTAAACAAACATGTCACGTAATATTAAGTGCTCCGAGACTGAAAAGTTCGTTGCTCGACGTTTACGTTTGATTGAGCTATATTTCGCGTCTGTTATGACTCAAATTTATGTCAAAATTGACGCTCGTATATGTCACTCTCAGAGCACCTAAATTTACATTCATTTTTCTAAGTGTGTAAATAAGATTCATTTGAAACATAAATTTCGTTTTCAATACCATATCCAGTTTTATTCGGGTAGAATATGTGTAATTAATAATCGTAAATCACAAGTTTGTGTATTTTGTTCACAGTGGGTCGCATCAAGCGATAGTTTTAGAACCGCTGTGCTCTGCTGCATCATGTCTACTCAATTTTGTTTCAAATATATAATTGTTAGGTTAGTTTTCTTCGGTGTGTTGTGAATAGTTAGCAATCGACGTTTAAATTAATTGTTTATATTTGTCACATAGGCCATTGTCACATGTTGCTCGAGAGTTGTGGGGGTTCTCGAAGATCACTAAATTGAGGGCTGATGTAAAAATCTAATAAAATAAGGCGTATTAATCAAAAAAGGAGAAGATAAAGAAACGAACATTGTTTTTATCTCGAGAATATTTTTAACTATCAGGTTGATTTTATCGTTAGTAAACTATTCAAAGACATTTTGGTCGTTCAACCGCTTCTACCAGTAAATGTTTCATGAAAAACCATCTATTGTTCTAGTAGTACTGGAAGCTATCTCCATTGTTATGAGATCTCATGAGGTAATCTCATATCTGTGGAATGGTGTTCACCGGAATAGAATTGACGCAATTAATACTAGCGTTTGAAGGATGGCGCTTAATGCGCAAGAACTTCTGGAAATTTTCTATTTCCTGGCTCACGGTGAGGACTGGTAACATGTAACCCACTTTTAACTGGAAAGCTAGCTAAATGCATTTTCTTTGAGGTTTGATATGAGTCAACGCTATCGCAGATAAAATTAGGTCGTGAAACTTGGTTCTCCCCTCCGTGATTCATCTTGATCATCATGTTCAACCTGACCACCACCATCCTTGCAGAAGTAGAAGCAGCAGCAACATAATCAGTACACCTACAGCAGTGCGGGGTGTTATAATAACTGTAACTTAACACATATTCCCGGTTGCATCGCATTCCAGTGGCTTCAAAACTAGTTCTGCGGTCTGGATCCAGTTTCTGTGCCATCTATTCACTGGTGCATCCATTCGACAGTGCACTTTAAGCGCAAGCCTATTGGGTCACACTGATTGATGACGTTAGCTTTTCTTTCTGATTTTAAGTTGTAACTTTTCTTTAAATGGACTTCGATTGTCTTTTCTCTTTTTTTAGTTTGGTTACCACCTATGGACGACAATAAATACATATGCTGCTGAGCTCTCCGCTGGGACGACGATTCGCCACGAAGTCAAGTTTATTTAGCACATCGCAACCGTTTCCGTACACACATGGACTACAAAAAAAAAACGCGCACCAACAATTGCCACTTTTCTCCTCGAGTTGCTTTTTGCTCACACTTTTTTGGATGTTGTTGTTGCGGTAGCTCCGACAAATCCAACCAAATAATTAAAACCACCAATTTTGATTCATGATTAGTCATTTAAATTAAAGTAAAAGTTTTCAATTTTCGTACAGTCAACGTGATGGATGTTCACGTTATGCACCAAATACCCCCCCGACGCCAACTTCCTAGCCAAACTTTCAAAATCAATTCACAGCTATTACCAGCAATTTGACCGTTGCATGAGGAGAGAAATCGTTCAGAACTGTTCGAGCTAAATAGCGAAAAGTATACACTTGATTTTGGGATTCACGTACCTCCTACTCTCAACACTATTTTCAATATGCTAATCCACTACAATGAGAACACAGTATGGTATCACTTGACGAGTTATCTTCCCGAACAATAATTCGAATATATTCCCCAACGTAATACTACTCAGCCCACGTCTGCACGGGCCTGAATTCAACTCCACAATAAAGTTACTTAACACTGCTCTTGACTACCTTGCCCCAAGTTCCAAGCTTTCTTTTCTGCCTCTCTTTTGTTCGATTCATTCTATCAGCTCTTTCTTTTGAAAGCTTTTCTTCGTCTTGAGTTTCCTCTTTCTTGGCGACGACGGACGGCGTACTGACCGTATCATGGATGCGATCATGCACCTCACGAAAGTGTTTAGTTTAGGATGTTGGGTGGAGCCGATGTGGTATCAGATTTGTTACAGATTCAAACCGTTCAAGTTTAATTCGGGAATCAAATGTGTTATCTCAATTTCTCCAGCATTTATCGGAGCTTGAGGGTTGTGGTGATTTGTTGTAGTTTTGCGGTTTTCAGTGCCGTTTTTCTCCTTACATTCGTTACATTCGTTTGGTTCATTGTGAAATTGTGCTCGCATTGTCAATCATGAAGTAGCAACTACGATATGTGTGGCCATTCAAACTCCAGCTCAAGCTTAACACCAAGGTGCAGGTCATTTGAAATTTATCGGATCATGGGCCTTTAAATATTAAAATTTAAATCAAGAGTTCATGAATAATCAACAAAGCAGTCTAATACACTAGCACGCCCGCAATCTGGTGCTATCGTATTTTTCAGCAACGTCAGGTATGCTCACGAACGCCCGACATTCAGCCAGAAAACTTACTACTAATTCAAGGCATTTTCCAAATAAGCTTCAATGCTCCATTTTTTTGTCAAATGTGAAATTCAGTGCTCTATATCCGCAATACGCGCGCGAGGCTCAAACTTTTGTAGACTACTCAAAATAACGTTTTTTTTTTTTATAACTACTACTATTATATCAAATATTAAAAATCCATCATCACCATCGTGGAGAACACATTAGTTTTTGCAGTGCTACAATAATTATAAAAAAGTCGTTATGACAGCTATCCATACAAAATAATCCGTTAAAAACTTCGTCAAGATACATAATTTGTCAATTCATAAAAAGAGATTCAAAAGACAGCTATAACGAGTTATATGCAATGTATATTAAATAATGTAGGTGAAGATCACGAGTTTGATAAACTTTTTTAGCTCTAGAAGTTGCATTCTCAAATCACATATTAAATTTTCTTAAATATTAAACTAGATCGCTGATTTGAGATATCTACCATTTTGTTCAGAGATATTTGAATCCATTTCATTAACAAATATATTAATTGAATTCGCTGTAAAGTATCTTTTAATGGTTGTAATATTTATTCCCCATATCAAATTTCAAATTTGAAAGAATATTACGAACAGCACTCCGTGCATCATGGTCAAAACCTTCCAGCTTATATTTAAAACATACGAATCTAGAAAATTTAAATGGTTTTTATAGGGTAGATCTTCTAGTGGAGTTTCAATAGCTATGGTATGGAACATTTTCTCGAACGATCTGAACGATACTTCAGATACCAATAAATGGATGAAACGTGGACATCTTGTACCGTAAGCTCCGATTTTGATAATTATATTGGTTGTTGGAAGCATCAAAACTAGAAAGGTTAAGTGATGCATCAGTTTCTTCTGACGGTTGGGACATGAGCACTAACTCTTGTCCTAGCTTTTTATGGCTTATGGCTATAGCGCCATTACTCGCTTTCTGAAAAGAGAAGAGGGAAAGGAAAAGGAGAAGGACAAAGGGGACAAAGGGAAAAGGATTATGTAAACTCTATGAACATAAACAATATTTTTGATTTGAAATATACAATATAGAAATGCATAACGGCGGTGGTCACTACCCGAGTCTTGTCACTATTATCAAAAAGGTTATCTCCCAATGTTACTGGTTTGAAAAGATAAAAATTTACAAAATGGAACGAACTCACCAAGTTAAGCCAGTTGAACCTGAATGCTGCCTGACATGTGTTGATGTAGAAGTCCAAATTGTAGACGAAGCTTGACGAAGATCAACATGAACTAGTCCGGTTTATGGTAGTTGCGCGGAATGTCTTCCGTCGATTTGAGATAAGCAAATGATGTATGTACACACTTAGAAATAACTAATTTTACACGTGACGGAATTCGTCTTTGACATAAAAGATGAGACGTAAACAAACATGACATGTAAAATTAAGTGCTCCGAGACTGAAAAATTCGTTGCTTGACGAAAAGTACGTTTGATTGAACTACATTTTGCGTCTGTTATGACTCAAATGTATGTCAAAATTGACGCTCGTATATGTCACTCTCAGAGCACCTAAATTTACATGATTTTTTCTAAGTGTGTAGTTGATTTTTAATCGTCGCCAATAGTCAGGTTCAACGCTGCGGCTCAACGAATGATGGAACTAATGATGGGACGCCTCTTGAAAGTTCTACTTGGCTTCGGAACAGCTTCTCAGCGGCAAATAATAGGGATTGAGGAACTAGAAATTGTCTCCTGGGCCTGGTTTTAGCCAGATCAGCAACGATTATAGATAAAAAAAAACTCCACGGAAAAAACCAAACGTCAGGTTCGTTCACACGCACAGCCTACTCCTACGGGAACTGAACCGCCTTATGCCTGTTTCGAATAAACTTTAGGTACAGCGCCTAGCGCCCTATGTGCTGCACCACGATGATCATAAACCTGAGGTCTTCCAACTGATGGAAGCGATGACGTTCGGTTCAGCGCCGTTCGTGTTGCGGGTATAACTAATGGATTGGGTCTCTGTATGTTCTCTAGCTCGATTCACGTTGACAGCGTGCTAGTTAGAGGCTGCTGACGGGTTCGGAGCGCCATCCATCTTGCCTTCTTCTTCGTTATCATCGGCAAGCCTCCAAGCATGAATAATTTCGCCACTTCCGATACTACTCGCATCTTCCACTGCCGATGTATCCAGATATATCGAGAAATTTTCAATGCAAATCCAGTTGAAGCCTTTTCTTCCCTCGCTCATGCCGTGCTCGGAGCTGAACTAGATCACGAGCCAGCATTCTCGTATTGTTCCTAGAAACGACGTCTCCTGGTGAAATAAGTGGAACGGTTGTGCATAGCGAGCAAGACCAGAGTCTCTCGCCAATGGATCCGGTAATGCCAGCGTACACGGTAAGAAAAAAGTACCCAACGGAAAGTTCACTTTTACCTACTTTTGACTAGTTTGTCTCCTTTTCTCCTTCTAATGTTGTCAAAATTCGGAGGAGCAAAACCACCCAACAGGGGTAGTAAAGTGTGGGAACCCAACGTTGAGTATAATCATTTTTACCTACTGTTGGGTACAACTAACTTACTTTTGGTTAAAAAGCCAGTGGAAAATTTCAAACGAATTGCACACAAGTAAATGAAATTTACTTTGACCCGCTTTACCTACTTTTGGGTTCCTGCACTATAGTGCCGAGATGAGTGAAAAGAACTTAATTTTGGGTACTTTTTTCTAACCGTGTACATGAAATGCCACCTAGAGTCAACCTGGTCTATACAAGGTGTGGAATTGATGGCCTGTACTTATTGGTGTAGTTCGTTTTTCACTCGGCTTTCAGTCGGCTTCGCACGATTTGCTTCTTTCGACGTTCAAACACGCTCGTAGTTACGTCATAACGTTTGTTTCAATCAGCGTTTGCATTGGAAATTGAATATGAATTATAGAATTTCTGTATGAAGCCAAAATTTATGAATGTTTTTCTACTGAATGTTGAGATAATGTATTGATTATTTTATTAGCACACTGTATACCATGAAAAAACAGCCTGCTGGTGAGTTTTTGCCCGTTTCCAAGTAAGGAGTTCCTATAATAATACAAAACGCCTGCTGATATTTTCCGTAAACTTTACAAAAGCATACAAGCAAGCGCAATCATCATGCAAACATATCTAGAATTTGCTGTACTTCATATTTCACAAATTTTCTTTCGACTGCTATGACGTCGTGGTCATCCTCTCCCGCAATGTTTACCATTTTCCCACTACCAACACATACGTGAGGGCTAGATCTCCACACCTTGTATAGACCAGGTTGACCTAGAGTTACATGTATCGCACTGAAAAAAATCAACTGCTAGCGTCTGGTTTATTACAAGCACTGTAGCTACAGACCGGTTCCGGAGTGCGTGGTACGACAGGAATTGGATTCGACATTGAAACGTTAAACCAAGGGCTTTTTAATTTATTTGGTCGGTTACTCGAAATATAAACCGATGCACTGCTCTGTAATCTAATGTAAGTAGTAGATTGAGTTTAGATAATACATGTAAACCAAAAATGTATGTTAGTTGCATCATCTTCCGCACGATTCTCTCCAATTCCCGTTCAGCAGAAAAAAGCATACGAAATTGAGTATGAGAGGAAATGAGCACTTCTTATTCGCATTTAGCCGATCCATGGAGAGAGCAGTGGAGCACAGGTTCGTGGTTCGAGTCCAGTCGGCAACCTTTATTCTATTCTTTACACTAATACACTCCACACCGTAGCTCGGTATATATCATCCTCCGTTCATGCGGTCTCTACGAACATCCTACGATGATGAATCCCTCATTATTGTACGAAAATCTTACATCCCCTGTCAGGATGTAGACAAATATAGTTACTGTGTACTTACTTTATAAACTTTATGCTATTTTAGTGTACAAATATTTAATATAATACGGTGATTGAAATAAACTAGCTCACTGAACAAACGTGTTAAAATTATTTTACCATGGCATTCTTCTTTGTTTTCAATTGACCACTTCGTCAAGCAGTTTTCGCGAGACTTTCTACCAGCGATTTCACAAAACTATTTTTTAGGAAACGCACAAATGTTGGTGCGTGGTTCTAGAAGAAAAAATATCAAAATAATGTTTTATTTCAAAGTTCCAGTGGTAGTAAACGTCATTTTAACTGCTCGAATGAAGTGGTTAATTGTGATAAGTCAAATTCTCGCGACTGGCAGATGTTCGAAATGCTGTTAGTGCAGAGCGGCCAGCTCGTCAGTTTTGTCGGAAACAGTGAGATTTTACCATTCTTGACACTTGACCAGCTAAAAATCCATTATTTGAATTAAAATTTCACAATAATGAACAATAATGTCGATTGCAACACCAAACCGGGGGATGTAAGATTTGCTTACAACTATGTGGGATTCATCATCGAAGGATGTTAGTGGAGACAGCATGAACGGATGATGATATATACCAAGCTGCGGTCCAACGCAAGAAAATTGGAGACCGAAAAACGTGGAGTGTATAAGGGAGAGAAATTAATCATGGCGGAAAAAAAGGGTCTCGACTGGACCACGAACGTTGCGATTATCAGACCTGTGCTTTCTCCACTGCTCTCTCCATGCTTTGGAAAATGAACATGCTAAAAGCGAATAAGAAGCGCTCATAGTACGATAATTTGATTTCGCATGCTTTTTCTGCTGAACGGAAATTGGAGAGGATTGGAGCAAGTGTGTGCGTCGTTCTACAATGTTATAAATAAAAAGCTTGGTGGTATATCCTTTAGAATTTCATCGGGCTCGACCCATGAACGACACATATGAATTTTATAAGCGTGACTTATGATTGATGTGCGTCAAACATGGGGTAGCTCTTATACGCCCTTAACCATTTCATTATCTCAAGCGTTGAAAGACGAGTGGTCCACTCACGGGCCATGTAATTTCAACGTCCATGGTTTGGTTCCATTCTGCTCCGTTTTATTATTTTTGGTCAACATTATTTTTCATAAAGCAAATCAATGAAATTCATACCAATTTCTTGTGGCTAAAATTCATACAAAATTCCTTGCAAGCAATATATCATTATCCTTCTACCACTCCGATCGAGCTATGTTACAGAGCGAGTTTGTCATGGTAGTGGTAGCAACCAATTTGTCTGTATCGTTGGTTGCTTTATTTGCTTGGATTCGCTGATTGCTTGCCTGCTTTGTTGCAATATACACGGATGAGGACATAGCTTGATCAGAATCGAGAAAAGACATAACAACAAAAAACACGTGTATCATCTTCGGCTTTACTGCGTGAAGCAGATTGCCAACAATTTGCTCGTTTCCTTCTACCGGCCCGAGTGAGCTGACACAGCTTGTCATCACGCACGGGCTGCTTGTCATGAAAAAAGGAAGAAGATTATATCATTATTGTTTTCCACTTCTGACATAGCGTTATCATTCGGTTCGTTGATCGCTTGTCATTTTGTTATTTGGAGATAATTTTGATTCCTTGATCGTCTACATGGCCAACCTATATCATTCTCTGCGGTATTCGCTGTGGAGGATGATAGGAAATGCAACTAACATTGAATATAATTAATGTTTGGTTTACGTGTAGTCATGATTAGACCACAATGACCTAACCTGAGCTTGTACGAAAAGGTCCTGGGGATATGGGTATGGTTTCAGTCTCTCCACCTCAAATGGATCAAGTCTCTCTACAGAGTGATATTTTTTCTTTTGAAATGTATAAACATAAATAATCAATTTATGCATCCAAATGGCAGTAATTGCAAGGATCGACATTAACTACAAATCAAAAAACTAATTTTGATATCACATCAAAGTGGATGCACTTCAATCGTGTCAAAAATATGGTGTAATATTACTTGCCAAAAAGGACAAAATTATCATTAATACAGTGCATGAACTGACATTACGCTGCATTAAATGCATTTGTTTATTTTTTTGACCATATAAATTTTATGAGATTTTCGCCATGATTGAAGTGCATCCTCTTGGATGTAATATTAAAATTAATTTTTTGCTGTGTAAACGTACCAAAAACAGAAAGCATTTTCGGAATTAACAGTCCAAAAACACTATTTCCCACGCACCATATAAAAAAGTCTTCAACCTGGCAAAAACAACGAATAGCTATAATTTTTACGTAAACAAACTAAGCTGAATCTTTCAAACACTTTTAAGATATTTTCTTATTGGAATAATGAATAGTTGTTGCACACAGCAAAAAAAAAATCTAATATCGATCAATGTAATTCAAGCTGATGTATGAAATAATGATGTAACAGCAAAAAGCAGATACAATATTACATCAATGGAAGTAATTTTGTTCGTAAAATCGATGTACATCGTACAACGTACAACGTTGTATAACACAACCGATGGATTGACCTGGTTGCAGCTGTTTGGATGTAATATTCAACAACTTTTTTTTCTGTGCAGAATACATAACAATAACCTGGGTGGACCATGTCTCTCCCTGGATCAAGTATCCCCATCATCCCATACGAAAGACCTAATTAACAAGTGTGGAAGTACTCAAGGGACACTCAGTTGAGAGCAGGTGAAAAGTTCCAGTTCCAGGTTGGTTTTTTTGATCCATTTGACTTTCAGTTACTTGTTTAGTTTGACTTCTCGAATGGATAGAACGGTTGTTCTCAAACTAGCAAACAAGCATATATTTGGTACGATAATTTAGTTCAAGAGCTATAAAATGAAAAAAAAAAAAAAAAAGAACGCATAAAATGAATGTTTAGATCCATTCTTCTCGAAACAAAAGAAGCGCTCTTAGTTAATCTAATTTTTCCACCTTCATCCACATTCACACACCTTCATCATCAACCAAAGTGAATTGATTAAAATTAACTAACAAAAAAATGACAAAAAAAAAAATTAAAAATACATAATCAAATAAGTAAATTAAACTTTTACAGAATCTGTTCATGCGGTGAAACATTGTAAAGACTGTATTCTTTTATGCAATGTAACATAATCGTACATTTCCTAGTTGGGTGTAGCTCACCATCTAAAAAAACATTTTTTCCTGCACGATTTGATTTTCCTAAAAGTATATCATAAATCAAAAATTTATAAAAAAAAAATCCATAGATTCCTGAGAAAATGTACATGTAAACAAATATATTATATTAACAATATGATCCACTCTTTCGCTTAGCTGGCGAACGAAATTTTTAGCGATGAAAGCACCTCTGTGGCCAAAAAGGCTACCAATGTATTTGTATATCGTCACGAGGGGTAAACCAAATGAAAATTTGTTTAATATTTCAAATGAATGTATTTCAGCATATTATTTTATTTGATGACAACAGTGACATGTCCGACAAATTTTAAAGTCATATACACAATGTAATAAATGAGAATAATGTAACTCTTACTTTTGTAATAAGTGCTATATTCGCACCCCTCGATTGTAATTGAATGATTGTTGCTGACCTTTTTCAACGCTAGATGGTGCGTGAAGCAATATCTTGCGGGTCACCATTGCAATATTTGGAAAAGGCATGAATGGATCATATTGTTAATATGATATATTTGATGTAAACATATTTATGCTATCTCATCATGAAAAAAGTTGGACTCTAATCAAAACCAAAAGGTTCATTATTGCGGTTTTTTTAGTTCAACTTTGTATGCCATCATGACATAAAATATCTATTTATGTAACAAGTTGCAAATTGAAGATTATTTCAGTATGAGCCGTAGTTTATTTCAGTATGAGCCGTAGTTTTATGGTTAAAAAATGGAATTTTGCAACGAGTTGCAATATGCAAAATGTAATATACATTTTTTGGCACTAAGTGCTGAAAAGCAGTCTTCATGGTATAGCACCGATGTGTAAGCAGGTTTTTGAACTTACATAAATATTCACTCTGTGTTCACGCGTGCACCGCATCAAATGAACACACCTCAACGTGAGTACAATGTTTAAGTTCGATCATCGTTTGCTTCAGCGTTTAAAAAACATCGTTCGAACTAAAGTGGAATAACCAGGCGTTAGCATTGGAAATTAGTCTGAAAGAAATTAGTCTGAAAGATGCGTATAAGAAGCGTTAATCGATTTCGTCACCATAGCAAGCCTCGATGGTCACGATTGCCTACAGCTACTCAAAAGAGCGTCGAAAAGTAGAACTCTCTGGCACTGGATGCTGAAAAGTAGCACTTTTCGACACTGTGCTAATAAAGCTATTTATGTAACAAGTTACAAAAAGAATAAACTAGATAAACTACAACGAGTTCTGAAAAATCACCTCTAAGGAAGGATGAAGGTGTAACGTTCTGTGACAAGCATTGTATTAGGCATAGGAAAAACGTGTTGTAAGGAAGGGAGGAGGGCGTAAATTTTTCCTCAAATTCATGTGACATAATGGATTAAAGGCATGGTTGATTTTTGCTACAGATGTCGCTAGTTAAACAGTTAAGACGATTCATGTTTTATGAAGAAAACCAGAAAATGTTTATTTTTAACGAAATATGATCCTTTTCTTTAAAAAAAAAATTGTGCAGAGTTGGGTCCATTTTTACACAACATCCCTTCCAAAGATTTATTATATTTTCGCTTCCAAAATCGATATTTTTGGAAACAGGTTCAAATATCCATATCTTATTTTTCAGGTTAACTTGTTGCCCATAGAAAGGTGGCACCATGCTGTCAGTAGTGGCGAGATCAAAACTGACAACATAGAGTGATCCATTAATTCGTCGCCCATAGCCCACCATAAACGGTTCTTACTCAGAAAGTGAGTCACTTTTACTCATTCGTTTGACGACATTTCTAAAAGCGTAGGTTACTCATGCGCTGAGTGACCTACGCTCTTAGGAATTTCTCCATACGAATGAGTAAAAGAGGCTCATAACTGAGTAAAAGTGACTCACTCTCTCAATTAGTTTCGTTTTCAGTGCAGCTTTTAGATGCTGAAATGCTTTCAGCATTACAAGGCAGTGATAATAATTTGAATGTCTTTCAAATGTAGATTTTCGCATTATTTCGTCGTATTCGCCATTTTCAATAAAAACAAAACGCTTCACCTATTTTTTGCATCATCAGAATGGTGACGAGATGAATTAAGATTGAACACATTTGCATTAAATCGTAGTATCCTCGCGCCAATCCGACAAAATTATGGCTGGACTATCGGGGTTTGACTCGTTAATCCGACTGTGAAATTCATACTAAAAAATCATTTTTCAGAACAATGTATTTAAGCACGTAATAGCCGATTTCGTGCATTCTTTTGCATTTTGACGAAGGTTTTTTTGAGGATCAAGTCTATCAGTAAATATGTGAAAAACAATTTGGTCAAGATCGCGCGGAAGTCAATGACAATGACAAATTTCAGCACTGCCAGAAACACACTATTCTGGTGTTCATAAAGTTACTAGAAGTTCAATTGAAAAATTAATCCCATTAATATACACGAAGTGTTTTTCAAATTAGCGATGGTCCACGGTATTTCAAATTACATCTATATAATCTTATAGTGGTAGCAATGTTTAACCATACGATAGCGGATCACTAGCTGGTTTTTGAGCCAAAAGTTATTATACGTCGTTTGGTGGACTCACAATGTTACTCAAGTCAAAGTGTATTAACCAGGGTATTTTGAAGAATTATCAATCACGTCTCATTACATGCAGCCCATTCATCATTGTAGGAGCACCGAAATCATATTGGCAACTAACAGTTCGATTTATTCACTTTAATAAGAGAAAGAAAATGGACGAATGTACAGTTTTCGCGGATTTCTCTGCTCTGTTACTTAAGACAAACGGCATCTCCATACCGAGAAATATTTTGATCGGAAGAAGCTTAATTTAGCTGATAAATAAACTTAAAAATGGGACGTCCTCTTATATTCGGACAGCACATACTGTAATAGCAGGAGCATCGATTGACACCGATAACACGATTTTGTTTTCATTTTTAGCATTGCTTACATTTTGTTTAGGACATAGTGAAAATTTACTCTACAACTTTCAACTCTAAAAGCAGTAAAAATAGTGGTACTGAACCAACAAATGATATACGTTTCCCTAATACACACAGCAAAAAATTAATTTTGATATTACATCAAAGTGGATGCACTTCAATCGTGTCAAAAATAAGGTGTAATAGGGGAAATGCAGGTAATGTCGGCCTAAGTGTCCTCAATTTGGGCCCATACATAAATTCAGCAATCGACTAAATTTTCAATAGCGACCAAAAATATCCATTAGTACCGCCCCAATAACGCGTGCATCTAGATAAAATTGATAAATAGCAGATATTTAGCGATGGGCCCAATCTTAGATCCATAGGCCAACATTAGAGACATTTCCCCTATTACTTGCCAAAAAGGAAAAAAAAATCATTAATACAGTGCATGAACCGACATTACGCTGCTTTTACTGCATTTGTTTATTTGTGTGGCCATAAAAATTACATGAGATTTTCGACATGATTGAAGTGCATCCTCTTGGATGTAATATTAAAATTTATTTTTTGCTGTGCAACATTGGGGCTCTCGATAGTTCATGTCGCTGTATACCATGCTGGTATAATTCTCGGTCCACCCTAATAAAAAAAAAAACCATAAACGAATAATAACCCAAATTATAGAACTATTCCACAAATGGTATTGGTGAAATGCGAAATACGTCGTTAAGCCAAATAACCATATCAATTTTATTAGTTCAATGCTGGATTGTATATGATTGTGCTTGCTTGCCACATATTAATCCAAATTTGATCAATTTATGCCTTAAAATGTTACCAATGTATATTCTTGGAAGAACTTAATAAGAATACTGAGTTGAGTTATGTTCCAATTGGAATATCATAAGTCATGAAAAAGACTTAAACAATACAAACATTCTCAATGAACTAAATGATTAAAACTTTTTTTTTTAAGTTGTTCGGCGAGCTTCCTTTAAATTGCAAGTCACCAATAGATTGAAGTTATTTTTTAAAAGAAGCGGAACAAAGCTCATTTAGACAAGCGGCTTTCTACCTACATTCAGTTTTTTTTCATTAATCAATTTCCCAGATTTTGCCGTGTCCAGCTTCTGTTGGAATTCTTTATTTTGCGATCTTTGTTTGTGCGTTCCGAAAACAGGTACCATTCACCTACACACCGTTTTGTTTTGGACCGCTTTCATCTTTCATTATGCTTTTCTTTCTGAAAAGCGATCCTCTTCTGTGGGCACTCTTATCCATTCACATTCACTATACCTACTTATATTTTGCGCTGCTGGTTGATCGGTTATGGGTTTGCACATCAGTGAAAGAGGTTTTTTTCTCTACCGCACGTTTCAAGAACCGTTAGAAGTTTATGTGCTAGTATTTTTGCGCTAAGCACCATCGATTTATAAAACGTTCATGGTATCATATGAAATGCATAAATTATTCCTTCAATTTGTAATAATTATTTTTTATGTTATTCCGGGATTTATTAGGGGAAAACAGTCACAAAGAATAATTGCACTGTTTCATTAAATATGGCTTAACTTTACTACTATCAAGTATCGATATCAACTTACCACATACGGTAGATGTGAAGTAACAGGTCCAGTTTTGGCAATATTCGATACAATAGAAAGTGATGTTTTCGTTTTCACTTGACACTTACACCAGAAAGAAGTTACAACGCACCCAAAGTTCGAAACTGTTTCTGTGGTCACTTTCTACGTTTATTTTCACCTCTCGCTTTTACCACGTCCGCACTGAATGAATTGTGGTGGAAGACTAACGATCGCAAAAAATCGGAAGCCTTCGCAGGAATGACGAAGGCAAAGGAGATCTTGAAAAGCAATGTACCATAGATTTAGTCTCATATTTTTCATACTTGGCCGGTGTACAACCAAAGTGAACCAAATGGTAAATTTTCGAAACTGGAGTTAATATCACTAGTGAATGTAGAATTACTTTCTATCAACTATACTAATAACAAGTTTCAACCCAAGTGTACGATATGATTGTTGATCAACGAAATCAATAAATGAATGATGTCGATTATGAAACTGATCGAGTTGAGATCTGTAGTCTCTGGTATCAAAGAAATCACGAAAATGAGAAGAACATTACATTTGATTTTTGCATCCGAGATTTCGCCGCCAACTGATGAATTGATCAGATTTGAGCTAATATAATGTATTAACAATATAATTCACTCTTCGTTTTTCCATACATCAGCAGGGGCAAAAACTTCCTGCTCGGCACACCATCTAACGTCAGAAAAGGCAACCAATATGCATTTGATTACAGTCAAGGGGTGAGTGAGGGCAATTATTTCAAATGAAAAAAAAAACTATTTTATTACATAAATTACAATCAGAGAAGCAAGTTGTACACAGTGAATAAGCCTGTTCAAATACCTCATAATGTTTTTAGAAACATTAGTTGCCTTTTCTGACGCAAAGGCGCACACAAGAGTGAACTATATTGTTAATATAGTATATTTGATTCTACCCTCTCTGATTTCCCTACAACTTTGCATAATTTTTCGCTATGGGCAATCATTCAAACGTATGCTGGAATTTGATCGCGCCTCATTTTAAAAAATTGCGTATTCCATGTTTATCAATAAACTATAGCACGGTCGTCCAATCGAAATTATGTCTTAGACAAAGTTGTAGGAAAAGAGATGGTCTGTAAAAAATATATAAAATCTCTAATTTTGGTTAAAAAAATCGGAAAAAAACTGATTAAAACTACAATAGAAAGAAGCGCATTTTTAATACTTTTTTATCTTATGTTTGTTAGCTTAAACTTTAATCAAAAAGGCTAACTTTTGAGAAATTAACAAATTGGAAACTTTAAATTGTGGGGGTTAGAAGGAAAGGGTACAAGTGACAATTCTGAAAACATAAGAAAATGGCAGTTATCGAAGCTTTGAGCAAAATTTTATATACGGCATTTATATTAGGGGTTGTACATAAATTGCATAGACAGATGTTAATAAGTGTGTCATTTCCTTCTGACCAGGGTTGTTTCCCCTCACTAACTACAAAAAATGTTTTTTTTTTGAAATCATTAGATGTTATAATTAAAAAAAATTCTTGTAAGTTGCAAGAAGAGGTTGTAAAGTATGTGTTTGACTCATAAAACTTGTCGATTTCGCTTTTAGAGCGTCACAATACGCGATTTTATGATTCAATCGTAAAATTGCTGCTTGTGACGCGCTGAAAGCAATATTGACAGGTTTTATGTATCAAATACATACCTATTTGTGTAGCTTATAAGTACTGATCGCGCACGGGCAGGACCTTTTCCTACGTTGTGTTATGTAAATAAAATACACGACCGATTATTTGGCCGTCTTGCCATGGCGGAGGCATACGAGACACTGTTGTATTGTTTATTTGTATTGCTCATTACAGCGGGTAGGGTAGTTATACATATAAATGACGTTGCACAAACAAGTACTTATTATCATTATAACATTTAATGATTTCATAAGTCCCAAAAAATTATGCAAGCAAGTGAGTGGAAGCAACCCTGCTTCTGACTCCCTCAATTGACAAAAATGGTACATAGAATTTCAATGTTTTGTTTGTGAGCACATATTTTAGCACAAAAATTGGGTTCTTTAAGAGTATTGAGGTAAATGCATATTCGTAATCTGCATTAAAAATGGAACACAAACCAAAAATTTTATCAATTTTGGAACACTGGAACTATTTTAAATAAGTACGATTACATTTGCAAAAATCACCTTATTAGCGCCCCTCGGTGTCACTTTGAATGGGAGCGAGCTGTCAGTTTGTCAGTTTAGGGCCAAACAGTGAAGTTATTG
Organism: Ochlerotatus camptorhynchus; assembly: GCF_037179485.1. Classification (NCBI taxonomy): domain Eukaryota; kingdom Metazoa; phylum Arthropoda; class Insecta; order Diptera; family Culicidae; genus Ochlerotatus; species Ochlerotatus camptorhynchus. Next base: position 55,127 of record NW_027041204.1, read on the forward strand.
CTTTAAATCTTGATTTAAAAATCGAGATAAAAGTGTGTGGGTTCGAAAAAAAATATCTCTGTGCTCAGAAAACGAAGCTCTTTCAGATGATATATAAAAACCGATATATTTTTCAAAATTAAAGAACCCAATTACATAAATTTTGAGCGAAAATAAAGTTCCCAAATGATTGTGTCCATCAAGATACCATTATGAAAATTTAGGAATAAGCTTTGAATTCATGATCATGAATATTCATTGATCATTAAATTATGATTCGCTGTCAATTGGTTAAATGTGTCAAACACATACTTTACAATCTTTTCTTGTAACTTGCAAGTGCAAAAATTAATCATAACATCTAATGATTTCATAATCTTGAAAAACATGGGGGGGGGGGGTGATGGGGTGACCCCGGCGTAGTGGTTAGCATCCATACCTTTCACGTCAAAGTCACGAGTGCAAATCTCACCCCCGGACTAGTGACGCTAGAGCGTTAAAGTGACTATAGTAATATTAAAAAAAAACATTATTTAATAGCAAACAAATGGCCGCAACCATGGTGAAAATGATCGATTTTATGATCGATGAGTATACTAACACAAAGTGAACACTCACCGATCATAGAATCGCATCGTGACATTAACAGGTTTTATGTGAAGAGCTTTGAGTGTGTTGGTTTATTTCCTTTAAATTCCGTTATAATTGCTTACCTTTTGACAGATACGCGAGCGGCACCGGTGGTGTAGTGGTAAGCGTGATTACTTCTCACCCCAACAGGCCTGGGTTCAATCCCAGTCGGCACCGCCGGGATGTTCTGAGGCATAACATCTCTGATCACGGGGGGGAAGTAAAGCCGTTGGTCCCCGGTTCATGAGTTGATGGGTCGATAGGTAGGGTCCAGGTGTGGGAGCTGCCACCCTGGCGTCGGTAGCATTGGTGCTCAGCACGGAAAACAAGATCAACGGAAAACAAACCAAAGGAAAAAAAAAGTTTTGAGCCCACCACAGCATGCTTTTGGCTCTGCTGTACAGGCTTGCAATTGCTCATTACAGCTAAAATGCTATTTTTCGTAATTATGAAACAATAAGATACTAAAATGATAATTTTCATTTGTAAGATGCAAGAAGAGGTGGTAAAGTTTGTGTATGACTTATAAAATTTGTCAATTTTGCTTTCAGAAGGTCAAAATTAGCGATTTTATGATCGCTGATTGCTTGCTCATCGCGTTGCTCATCGTTACAGTTAATCGCTAGTTGGGACCTTCTGAAAGCAAAATTGATAAATTTTATATGTCATACACAAACCACAGACAAACAGACGTAACTCTTAGAAAAACTTGTTCTTGAAAACATAGTATCTCAAAACATATAACCTCAGTAACGACATCTCTCTGGCTTCTCGCGGAAAACAAGTTTGCTCGCTAACTCGTAAACAATATTGCATAAAAGTTTTATAGAATATATAGAAACGTCAAAGTGATCCGATGCCAGCGCTGCGGCGAGTAGTTCGCGGAACTGATAATATTCAAATCAACCGTTAAATGCATGAACGAAGATACACAATGAAGAGTTACGTCTGTTTGTCTGTGCACAAACTTTACCACCTCTTCTTGCATCTTACAAATAAAATTTTTCATTATAGTATCTCATTGTTTCATAATTACGAAAAATAGCATTTTAGCTGTAATCAGCAATTGCAAGCCTGCTGCTGTATATGGACGATCAAATGTAAGATACTGTGGTAGCCACAGCATAGTTCTGTCATAACCTCAGCTTTTTCATTGATCCATTCACAAGAATGGAGACAAATGCAATATTGCCAACTACCTTGGAATTACTTCGTTGCTCTATTCCCACGTAACAATTAGGGTTTTATGAGGATTCTGTAGGCCATGAGACTTGTAGAATGCTTTAAAACTTCGCGATTTTATTATCGCTGATTGCTCACTCATCGCGTTGCTCATCGTTACAGCTAATCGCTAGTTGTGATCTTCTGAAAGCAAAATTGACAAATTTTATGTGTCATATACAATCTTTACCACCTCTTCTTGCATCTTACAAATAAAAATCATCATTATAGTATCCCATTGTTTCATAATAACGAAAAATAGCATTCTAGCTGTAATGAGCAATTGCAAGCCTGGATCTAATCAACAAGATATCTCAATAATCAATTCCTCGAATGAGGCAATGGATACACCACCCTTATGCAAACGCAGTGCCATCTAGCATAGAGAACAGACTGAAGGTGGAAAATTTCAAAAGCATTATTTCAGATTGCAAAAAGCTCGCACTATTCGATTCCTTTTGATATTTTACACAAAATGACGTGAGCTTTTTGCAATCTAAAATAATGCGACGAAAAAAACTGCTTTTGAATTTTTAAAAAATGCATCAAAGTAAATTGAACCTTAAGCGCCACTAACGGCGACTTCCACACTTTTTGACAACCTTATGTCGCACAATTTACACTAGACACTAAGTGCTGGTAGCGCTAAGTGGTAATTTTGAACAGAAAATTTATCGATACTAGCGCCAAATTGATGATCACGGAAAATCTATATCCTAGTCACGATAACGGGTGTATGAGTTGATTCGTATCTAATCTATTCCGGACAAACTATTTTTATCTAGATAAAGTTACATGTCGGTTTGTCGGTGGTAATCCTGTACAACGGTTTGCTCAAAAAATAATGTTGTTGTTGTATGCAAGATTGTGTTCGATGCGCTTTCAATCCTTTCACAACAGCGCTCTTTCTCTCAGCAACGGCCGATGGCTAAACTACTTTGTGACATTTTAATGTTTTGTTTTGAATTTCTTCTTCTAACTCGGGCTACGTGTGCTCTACCTCATTTACCACCCATCTCACCTCGTGCCGTACCAAATTCTAATGATCTGTGGTTGCTGGGTAATCTCGCGGGGTAGCGATTTTCACAACGCGCGGTGTTCATTTCAGTATGTGTTTCGATGTCGACGTGATTATTTGGAACCTGCAGGATTGGGTCAGCTGAAAAAATAAGCTGCCATTCAACGTCTTGTTTTTCTGCCACCAGAAACGAGTGAAAGTGAATGCGAATAATCGTCGCGATACAGTCATTGTGTAAAGTGTTGACGTGTTAATTTCCCAGTGGATTTCCAAAAGAAAAAAAAAATAGCTCGGGCGAACAGCTTGTTGGGGATTTAAGGTGCCAGCTCGGGATAAGTGGGCAGTTAAGAAAAGTTATCCAGTCTGATAGCATCTTCTTGCAAAGTGAATTATTTATCATCCCAGTGAATGAAATCAGCGTGAAGAGTTGAATGATAAATTTGTGTTGTACCTAGAGTATAAATAATAACAATCGCAGACTGAGCAACAAATGAATGGAGCGACAATGTCAGTGTCAATGGCATCGAGTCGCAGAGCATCTTCCGGCCATTTATGCCGACTCCAGTGCATAATTGTTAGTTTTGTGGCCCTGCTATGCGTAGTTAACTATTCCAGTGGATCGTTTTACACCCAGGGAGACGACCTTAGCAAAGACAGATTTTGCTTTTGTCAGGTATGTAAACTCGTCATACAATCAGACTAACTGGGAATGTTGCACCACCGCCCACTTTTGATAGAACATCAGCATGAAAAGCATAGGCTCTTATTGTTCAATGGCTGCTCACTCACGTTTGCAATGTTAGCTTATAATTAAATATTGAATTCCCGTTGAATCAGCAAACTTTGAATACGGTACGATGAATGTTTGCGTTCCGTTACGTTCGATAGATGAAATAGTGGCGCATTTTGTTGAAACAGGTTAATGTTCGTAATACTCTAGAGGAAGACAACGGGTATGGATTTGGATCCAGTCGCTGATTGGTGAAGTTTAGGATTTTTTTTATTCTAAATGTGTACAAAATTACTGTCAGAACTGTTTGTATGATTTAATACGGAACATTTTCAACAGTGACTGTAGGAACGAATGAAGAACCTGCGAAGAAGAAAAAAGAAGCTAGATGTCCTTCCTGTCTTGTCTTAGGTAATACTCAGCCTTGTTTTTTAGCTTGATTGGAATCCTACACACTTACAGATTATTTTACAGTAGTCAGTATTTTTTTACCGGGTTTTCGAATTGTTTTTCAGCAATTCGGTAAAAATTCAAATTACCGTTATCTGTAAGGAATCGATTAAATTGATTTTTTTTTATTTTCTTCCATTAAATTGGGTTAAAAGAACTAAGTCTGCACAAGTTTGGAATAAATTTAATCATTATTGAATTTTCCACAGATTTTTAAACTTTTACCGAACTGTTCCGCAATTCAAAAACCCAGTAAAACCTTACTGACTGGATGAGTGTGTAAGTATGGGTATTATGGTGCCAATAAAAATGGTCATTTAGAATTTCAAAATCTGACCATGTGCAAAATGTTTATTGCCTCGAAAAAAAAAGACCTTGTGCAAAATTTGGGCTCACTTGGACATGATTTAAGGATGGCGAAAATCGTCAAATTTTGAGTTTTTTGAAAATCTAAAAATGAACCACATGAAATTTCGGGTTTTGAATTATTTTTTTAATGCCACATGACTTAAAACCACCGACAAACCGACATGAATGAGCATAGCAAAAACAACAAAATTTCTCACCAAAGCACACTACTGACATCTGGCTCCGTATTCGCGGGAAATCCGGAGAAATTCGAGATTAGGGCGTGATTGCTTTTGTAAACAAACACGATTTCTCGCGAATTAAAGCTCAATCTAAAAAACTAACAACACAAACAGGTAGAGGAATGGTTCCTGTATCATTTGGTATAGTTAGTTTTTGTTTTTGTTTTTTTAATGCGTTTATTTTTCCAGGCTCATTTGCCGTAGCTTTGCGGAGCCATATTCATCGTTTGGGTTACAAAATTAATTAAAACTAACTTTAGTAGAGCGGGGGCGATTACTCGCGGCTATCTCGAGGTTAGGGGTAACAAATTGTAACAAACGGATTGAACACAAGGTTTGAAGAGCAATGTGCTCTTGATCGCGAACTAAGCGGCACTCTGATGAAAAAGACAAACATGGGGGTACACCGATGGGCAGCTAACAACTTGGGAGGATAACTCAGATCTAGCAACACAATGGAGGGTGCGTGACCAAAGCACGCGGTCGATATCGTGATATCCACTACCACAAGCGCACAAATTGCTGCCTGCGAGCCTGATTCGGAAGAAATGCGAGTCTAACGAGTAGTGATTGGACATGAGCTTTGATATGACACGTATAAAGTCACGGCTCATGTCCAATCCTTTGAACCATGGCTTGTTCGATACCTGTGGGAGAATAGAATGTAACCATCTTCCCAAATCACTCTCATTCTATTTTTGTTGCCAATTGGTGAGGACGTGCTGACGGGTAATTGAAAAAAATTCCGCAAAGCCGATTTGTCGATCAAAAATATCGCCTTCCATAGCGCCCACCTTAGCTAGCGAGTCCGCTTTCTCATTACCCGGAATTGAGCAATGAGATGGGACCCCCCCCCCCCATGGGTGATAATATAGGAGCAGTTAGATAAAGTACTCAATTTAGCTCGGATTTCGGTCAGGAAATACGAGGAGTGCTTCATCGGCCTCATTGATCGAATAGCCTCCAACGAGCTAAGGCTATCTGTAAAAATATAATAATGATCAGACGGTAGTGAGGCAATTTGCTCTACTGCATAGAACATGGCTGCTAGTTCCGCAACGTATACGGAACAGGGTTTTTGCAGTTTATATGAGGCGCTATGAAATTCGTTGAATACTCCAAATCCAGTGGAAGCGTTTATAGTTGACCCATCTGTGAAAAAACTCTTATTGTTACTGACATGGTGGTACTTGTTTGCAAAAATTAAGGAAACAACCATCGACCGATGGTGATCTGGTATTCCACGGATTTCTTGTAACATGGTCAGATCAAAATTTAAAGAGGAACTATAAAAGTCTTGGACGCAAGCACGATTCGAATTGTACGAAGAAGGGCCAATCTCCAGCGTCATGTATTCGTAATAGAGACTCATGAATCTTGTTTGAGGATTTCTGCCGAGCAGCTTCTCAAAGTTTTCTATTACCAATGGGTTCATTACTTCACAACGGATATGAAACCGGAAGGACAGTTCCGCGAAACGATCTGTCAGTGGGAGAACACCCGCGAGTACTTCGAGGCTTATCGTATGCTTCGAGTGCATACAGCCAAGCGCGATTCGGAGGCAACGGTATTGAACCCGTTGCAGCTTCAGGATGTGTGTTTTTGCCGCGGATTGAAAGCAGAAGCTACCGTACTCTAGAACCGACAGGATGGTTGTTCGATACAACCTGATCAGATCTTCCGGGGGTGCTCCCCACCAAGTTCCGGTAATTGTGCGAAAAAAATTGATTCTTTGTTGGTATTTTTGTTTCACATACGAAATATGTTTTCCCCACGTGCTTTTGGAATCGAACCAGACACCTAAATACTTGAAAGATATACTTTGAGTGATTGTTCTACCCTTTAGTTGAAGCTGTAACTGTGCAGGATGATGCTTCCTATAAAAAACAACCACCTCAGTTTTCTCCGGAGAGAATTCGATACCCCATAATTCCTTCAATGCCCAAATAGACAAATTGTCTAAGGTATCTTGCAATGGTCCTTGCAGGTTCGGTGCACTTGGCCCTATAACAGACACAACGCCATCATTTGCAAGCTGCTTTAGCGAGCAATTTTCATAAGGACAACCATCAATGTCTTTTACATAAAAATTATAAAGAAGGGGGCTTAAACATGAGCCCTGGGGAGAGCCATGTAACTACACACTTAGAAATACCTAATTTTACACGTGACGGAATCCATCTTTGACATAAAGGATGAGACGTAAACAAACATGTCATGTAAAATTAAGTGCTCCGAGACTGAAAAGTTTGGTACTCGACGAAAAGTACGTTTGATTGAGCTGAGTTTTGCGTCTATTGCGACTCAATTTTATGTCAAAAATGACGCTCGTATATGTCAGTCTCAGAACACTTAAATTTACATGTATTTTTTTAAGTGTGTAATTCATGAAGTTGTCGAGTTTCCATGAGAGAAGCTCATATATTTCTCAGACAAGAAGTTGCTCAAATAGTTGTTCATAATTGGTGAAAGCCCACTATTGTGGAGTTTATCCGAAAGGACGTCGATACAAACAGAATCAAAGCCCTCTTAATGTCTGTCGTGACCGGACCGAGGTTTCCAGCCTCGGTCACGGCTACACGAATCTCGGCTGATCTGCTTCCTTCTACTGCTGCTGGTATTTCTGCTGCTGCTGCTGTTCCTGTTGTTGCTGTTTCTGATGCTGCTGCTGTACATCCGTTGCTTTCAACAATCGTCACAAGAATGCTTCAACAGCTAGCCCGTATTTATACCCTACTTAATTTCCCCTTCTTTACCCAGTGCTACTAGCTGTGTCGGGATTTCCCCTCATGAAGTAATGGGATTTTGTTCTCATGCTCTCTTTTCTACTATCACCTCTGCCATGTTCCATGCTATATAGATTCTGCTCATATAGAATGTTTAATTACTTGATTTAATTGTCAAATTGTTTTACCTTCAAATAAAGTTTTCATTTATCATTATTATTCCACATCAACTCTATCTACCACAATGTCCAAGAGAACTGAACCCATTTTCTGTTTTTTGCCAGTTGAATTTCAGTTGATTTTTCCCTGTCCAAGGATGAGGGGCTTGATGATGATTTGTCAAGTGTCGCTATGATTTTTTTTTTTTTGCAATTTGATAAAATTGTAGTTTTTCTCCAGTTCATTGATTTGAAAGGTTCATGCGAGTTAATTTCACGGAGCCGTTTTTTTTTTTCCTCTGTTCGGGACCTAACACTACTGCGACCAGTAAATTACACCGTAAGTTGTAGTTTTATCATAATTTTAATATTAGCATAAAATAAAATAGTTATTTTAAATTATCTTTTGTAATGCTAAGGTAAATAGTTTGCTTTGAGTGTAAAGTTAATTTATAAGAAAGTTCTAACAGTTTTTTTTTGCACTTCGAAACTTGACGGGTCATACCTCTAACATAGTAGCAATGACAGTGTCGCATGTCCTAACAACAACTGCCTGCTACTAGTGTTCGAGGGGCCGACAGGGCTGAATACGGGTCAATACTAACAAAACTCTAACACTAACATGACCCCGAAACTAACGTTCATCCATTGCACTAATAGTTATAATGTAGTTGTACTTTCCTAATAACCCATCTATCACAGACAAACAGACATAACACTCGGTTGGACAGGTTGTTCATCGAATACGCATTTGACGGTCAATTCGGGTGTTTTTGGTTGGTGGTGCCACCTGTGGCGCGCACGGTCGGTTCCCTTGCGTTTGACGACTGCACACTAGCGCCATCTGTTCAGCGTACTATCCATCACATGATACTGAACAGATGGCGGTAGTGTTTTAGTGACTATGTTTTGTGGACAGAAATATTAAATGTGTTATTTCTGTTTGTCTGTGCATCTATGTTTCTTTTTCGTTGTGTGTGTGTGTGTAAATGTAACCAATACTAATACCTTTCTCTCTGTTCTTTTATTCGTTTTCTATATCCCTTCACCATCACCCCATATCCCATCATTTTGACGAGAGATGAGTTACTTGCATGGTGCATGCCCAAGTCGTTCTACAGGATAATATGCTGAGCGTGGTTCTATCACAAATCGATAGAACTGAGGAATAATAAGGTAAATTCTACACAGTATTTTAAAGGAGCCAACTCTAAGCAGGTAATAATAGCAATTAATAATCAAACAACCATAAAAAGGTAAGAATGAATTTATTTATTTTAAATATAGTAATGACCCGATTTTGTCAGCCCCTCCGCGCTTCAGATTTTTTTTCTTTCAATAATTTCACATACTCATAAATCTAAATTTTTCTCATTCGTCATTCGTTAAGAGGGATATTTAAAGTATACTTTGGTGCAATAGGTTCAAGAAGATTACTGAAAAAGGGCATGGGTTTTGTAGAACATTGGAAAACATTTTCAAAAAAGGGGGTTGACAAAATCGGGACATTACTGTATTCCATTTACATTTACATTATTTATCACATATTTCCGGAGAGCTTCGAGGTTGGAGCGTAGTTGCTTTTGTAGATGGGCACGTCATTTGTCGGTTTCTCGCGGATTGGGGCTCAGTCTGGAAAAACTAATAACACAAACAGGTAGAATAATAGTTCCTCTATGATTTGTTATAGTTTGTTTGCAGGATTGTTCTTTTGTTCGCGGGAGGCCGACGATTGACGTGTTTGTTTGCAGGGGCGATTGCGCCCAGATCTCGGGGATCTCCGGATTTATGGTCGTAATCTAGTACACACAGTTGATCACAATACGAGCCTAAAAGCTGCAGTGACCTAGTGAGCACCATAGCTCGAGTCGTCTGAAAGTATTGTGTATCGCATAGAGAGCCCAACCGAGATTCTAGCCTATTAAGACTGCAGTTGGTCAACTCTCGAAAAAAAAAAAAAAAAAAAAAAAGTTGATCTTCAGTTGATTTTTAAGCAAGTTGAACTTGATTCTATCCATTCCTGGAGCTGAGTTGTTACATGAGAGGAGAGCAAGTGAGAATTCCACCATCGAAAACGGGGAATCTATTTCGTTACTACCCGACGAACCATCACGAACGTTGGTTTGAACCGACACCGAATCCGGGCAAACTTTCCGCGCGAAGCTGAATATCCAACTGTCTGAGTACTCCTTGTCTTCGTTAACCGGTGATGACGCGTTTCGCATTCTCCTTCCGACATTCCAGAGTGTTCTCATGGAAGTCTCTCGCGACAAACCATCGACGAACCGACGCCAGTAACCGCGTTTTTTTTTGCTGTAGTCAAGCTCTTAAAGGTTTTCTCACGCCACTGACAAGGCCTATACCAACAGCAGCGTTTGACAGTAGGCAGCATGTCCCGGGCTCAAATCGTTTATTTTGCTGCGCTGGGCCCGCTGTCACGGTATAACATGTTGCCTACGCGCCTGCCACTGGGCTGGGTTTTCTCGAGGTCGGTGTACCGCTCGAAATCCTCGACCTTACCGTGTTTGCGGAAGCGTTTAAAAGCGCCGGACTTCTCACTGTTCGTGTCGGTGCAATCCATATCCCACCACGGAGTGGGAGGTCATTTGCGAACGGAAACACCCGGAACACGTTTCGTCTGTGCTCGCAGCGCACAATCGATGATGAGACGCGCGAGAAAGGAGTACTCGTCCAGTGGAGGAAGTTTTTCAACCGATTGACTGGCATCAAGAACCGCGGTCGCGAATTTTCGCCAGTCAATGTTTTTTGTAAGATCGTACGCGATGTCAACCGAGCGAGTAGAAGATAAACCATTGGTAATAGAAACTTTGATTGGCAAATTATCACTACCGTAGGGATCTTGGATTACTTTCCACGAGCAATCCAACGATAATGAACTCGAACAAAGTGAGAGGTCTGATCTGCTTACTTTTGCTGGAGGTTTGGCTACTCGTGTTGCTTCCCCGGTGTTCAGAATTGTCATTTTGAAGAAGTCACACATGTCGTATATCAAGGTTGGGCGGTTGTCGTCGTACAGTTCCCCCCAGCCTGTACCGTGAGAGTTAAAATCTCCCAAGATCAACCGTGGCTCCGGCATAGCCGTGTAGATATCCGAGAAACTTTGACGAGAAATCGCAGTTCTCGGTGGAAGATATACTGAGGCAATACTGAGGCATTTACCTCGAATGTCACCGAAGGCAGATCGATTCTGCAGAAGGAATGGAGCTTGTTGATCCCCAGAAGCACCCCTCCATACGAATCTGCGCGGTCAAGGCGAATAATGTTGAAATCATGGAAAGCAAGATCGTTGTCTGAAGAGAGCCATGTTTCACAAAGGGCAAATGCATCAGAAAGTGAGTTGGTAACTAAAAATTTAAATGTGTCAAGTTTTGGCATAAGACTTCTACAGTTCCACTGAAGAACAGAGATCATATCCCCGACCTCATTCGGAGAATTATCCATCAAAGGATATGATCGATGCAAGGAAGGACCACCTAGAAGCTAGTTGCTTCAAAAGAGTTTTCACCATTGACAGCACTAAATTAATAATGCTCCTCGTTGAGTCAGAGATATTGAATATACTAAAGAAGCTATCCACACACCAAAAAATTCTGAATTTTACAGGCGATGTAAACATCCATGCATGCAAACATTCATACATGTAAACTTCCTTTTCACGTAAACAAGCAGCTTGCAAGAAATGTTGCAAACAAAACTGGACAGTTGCATACAATATATGAAATATTGCATGACATGTCTCATAAATTTACAAGATCTATAACCTAAACTTGTATGATATATGACGCTTCATTTATGTGCATCATAGTAACGGAAATTTACACTACTTTTTTTTTTGCTGTGCACAATACCAGAAAACGCGAACATGATTTTCTGGCCGAAAAACTGAGACATCTGGGGTTTTAGATGATCCTGGAAGTGACAGAAAGTTCTTGTCATAATTATAAGGTTTAAAATCCGGTGGAATGGGTTTCAGTGCATTTCCGTTACCTCTTGATTTTTCCAAGGTGGAAGGGTGGTCCGTACGAGTGGCCTTACGAGGCTTTTCGGAGGAGTGTTTTTTTGCTCGTTTTCTCGTATTGCCTTTAAAGACAAACGGACTACCTTCACCGCCCAAGCAGCACACTTCGAAATAAGCTGCTGCAACTTGATTGTGACTGGGATAAGTGGCACACAAGTAACCACAATTGTTCAGTGACATGTGTGCTGCTAGGGCGACCTCTGAGTCAGAGTCTAGATCATCAACTGGCAAAATGGAGAACGTGTTACCATAGAGGTCCCGAAATAATGTGCTCAACTTTTTGGCTCTGCTCTGGTACTCTCTTCGGTCCCAAGTTAATCGATTAACCCCTCGAAACATAGGAAAAACCAATAACCCCTCATTTTATCTGTCAAACTTTCATAGCGAATCAAAACAAACATTGCGTAGTACTAGAATTTCGACTAGAATAGGATACGTTAACCGTTTGCTTGGGATTGGGACCAATAGGCTAGTCAAGTAGTGAGCCAATTTAAAATCGTTAGTTTCGTATTGATTGTTGGTGTTACTGCTTTTTGGTGTGGTCTGAGAAGATGAAGCGGTATTCTTAAAGAGTTCTGCTATTGTTCTCTTGGAGCGAGCATGCGGAGACCGCTTAATTTTGTCTCCCTGCTGTTTATACCTCGGGCAGTCAATCAGGGTATGCAGACTGTTCTTGCAGTACACGCGTTTTGGAGGAGCACCGCAAGGGCCCTTTTGATGCTGCTCGCCAGACTGATCGCAGCGTGGTTTGTTCGAGCAGTAGTCCGATGTGTGACCAAGTTGTTTACATTTCGAGCAGTTAATTACCCGAGGTACAAACAGTCGTACAGGCAGCCGAACCTTGCCAATAGCGACGTAGTGAGGTACCGCTGAACCCGAAAAGGTCACACGAAACGAGTTTGACAAGGAAAACGATTTTTTTGAGCCTACGACGGATACTGACTGCATTTGGGTCGATAACCTTGTAGCTGGTATGCCTCGGTCACCTCGGTAGGCAATTTCACGTGCTTTCGTTGTTGCTATCAATGGGATGATGTGATGATGCGATGATGATGAGTTAAAGCTGGACCGTAATCAAAGCGCTCGGCGTATGATTAACGGCTTCCTCACTCGAGCACTAGTTGTCTTAACACTATGCCAACTAACTTTGGTGAGAAAAAACCCTCGCGTGGGGAAAAATTCAAATACGAGTGTCGTACAACGAGACCGATGCGACTTGACCGGCTCAGCGTGCAAGATGGAATGGTATAGTTTATATATATATTTTTTTTGACTTTAAATGATCTTTATTTCTTGTGTTTGTGTGGTTTACATGTATGAATTTTTCAAGTGACACAGATGCGTCTTTTCAACTTTAGTACATTTGAGATTTTAATTATTATTTACAGTTTCTAGTCCTATCAGGCCTATTTTAAAGTATGACCACCTTGGTGGGATCGGTTTGATTTGAATTGGAAAAAGGAGTCTACTTATAACTACTATTTACAACTACAACTAACCTACAACTACTATATACACCTAGCCTACTATATACAAATTGCTTATCAAAGCATGTTCTGATAAATTACATTTGTGTGCAAATTTAGTCTTAATTTCGTTAATTTTGGAATCTATTTTGGCAATGCCTGCCTCTTCATGTAAATTTGTTATTCTAGTGCCGAAAGGACGATCAAGAACCATCCTCAGCACTCTATTCTGATATCCTGATATCCAGATTCTGGACAACACACCCGAAACTTTCATTTCGGAGTGAGTCCATTCTGGAAGCAATCTGTCTGTTCAGATCAGCCATTTCACGTTTTTTGCCCAGATCTCCAGTCCTCTGAAACTGGCGTCTACGAACATTTCTCAGGCGAATCAAAAGTTGGGTGTGGTAATCAATGGCAATAAACTTACCCCTCACAGGAACTCGTCGGATGCACGCCTCGTCAGCCACGGTTATGACTTGGTGGAGTCCCTCCAACGCTCGGTCGATGTCCTCCACGGTGTCAAGCGGCGGGTTGTCGATGATGTGCCTGTCTACCACGCGTCCAAACTGGGCCCAGTTTACGCGATGGTAGTCCTTGCGCAGGCTTGAAGCAGGAGCCACGTTGCAGCCCAGTTCAGCCACCACCGGTTGGTGGTCGGAGCTGAGTTCGTTCAAGGCTAACGGCTTGGACAAGCCGATATTTGTCAGGAACAGGTCTAGCGTCAATGGGTTGCCCGCCGGTGAGATGAATGTTGGTTCATCCGAAAACCAAACGGAGTACAGCCCATGCTGTGAGTGGTCGAACAGGAGACGACCATTCTGGTTCTGCTGGTAGTTCCGCCAGGCCTCATGGCGAGCATTCAGATCTCCTCCAACTACGAAACGGGAACCGGTACGGGTGATGGTGGACAGGTCCTTCTTAAATTTAGTCGCTAGTCCACTGCTGGCGGTACACTGTCGAGGGCAGTAGACGGCGATGAACTGGACGTATCCAGTCGACGACTCCACCTCCACACCAAGGGCCTCGATGATAGAGGTGCGGATATGGGACAGAGTGTGGTATTTTATTCCTTTCTTGACGACGACCGCAACACCACCCCCCCTGGAGCTGGTGCGATCAAGCCGGATAATGTTGTGGTCAGGCAACCAGAAGCTGTCGCCGGACTTTAGATGGATCTCAATTAGAAGGCCCACGTCGCTCAATCTTTTTTGCTCTTACAGAGCAAGCATTCCAGGTGACGATAGTTAGCGGTTTAGACGCCATACTGGATGATGAACTTACCGAGCACTTGGATCTGTTCGGGCTTATTGCGGCACTTACGATGGGCACTGGACATGTTGACGAAAATTTCCATCAGTTCATCTGCTGAGAACAGATCGGGGTTGTTGTTTTGCGCTGTTGGTTGTCTCCAGAATCCAGGCTGGATGGAGAGCTTTGGCCAGCAGAATCACCGGAAGTTGCTTGAGTGGGATGCACCCGCGAATTCGCTTGCCTTTGCTGAGGAGCACGAAGAGGCGGGAAATCCTCCGTCCGAAATGCCGGGACTTTGTCCTTCTTGCGTCTTGGTTGGTTGTTAGTTGCCACCTGTTTTCGGATGCGTTTGAAGTCCTCGCGTTTGGAGCACTGTCTGTCGGAGCCTTGATGTGCACCACCACAGCTGGCGCATTATAACGCCACGGCTCCATCCACAGGGCAGTTAGAAGTGGCGTGTTCTTGAGCGTAGTTGCTGCAGCGTGGCTTGATGTTGCAGTTGCGGGTACCGTGTTCAAAATTGAGGCACCACTGGCGCTGCGTTACGTCACGATGGCCGCCACGGTATGGCTCCCATCGTACGGTGATGGAGAAGATCGATCGGATGGCTTGCAGCGCATTGAGCGTCACCGTCCCTTTCTGGAAGTGCACCAGAAAAAGACAATCCGGGTACGTCTTCACGTTTTCGTCTCTCCTCGTCATCCGAAAGACAGCGATTGGGGCCAGCTTGTACCGGTCCTTGAGTTCTTCTTCGATCGCCTTGGGATCAACATCCGGTAGACCCCTGATGACTACCTTGAAGGGCTTTTCACCGGGGATGTCGTGCGTGAAGTATTCCGCATTGGAATCCTTCAGGAATTTGACGGCGATTTCATATTCCGCTTTCGTCCGGAGCATCACCTTAGTGCCGATCCTGCTGATCTTGTACTCAGTTGCGATGCCCAGCGATGCGAAATCGTCAATGAGCGTCTTGAGTGGCACTATCTTCACCACCAGTGGAGGAAGCTTGACTTTCGCCACACTCGGGCCGGCAGAATCACCGATGTCGCTGGCGTTCGTCGCGGTAACATCGTCGTGTCCGCTCGTACCATCGGACTGTCCTTGGTTCTTCTTCCTCTTTTTTGTCCGCTTCACCGGGACTGGGTTGTTATTCCCAACATCGGTGGGAAGAGTAGCGTACCTATTTGAGATAGGTACCGAGCTACCCTCACCGCTGTTCTTCTTCTCGGCTTGATCACGAAGTCTGCTCCGGGAGCGCTTTCTTCCCATCACGCGATGCGACCGACACTACTGACGACGCGACGTGCAGTATATCTGCGAACGTTTGTAACAAACTATAGGTTTATCGAAAAACTCAACAGAGCGAGCAAAGACCGAACTGTACTACTTGACGTTCAAGCAGAGAATGTATATCTGTTTCTGGTATAGTTTATTCGCGAGATTGTTCTTTTATTCGCGATAAATCGGTGTTTGACGTGTTTGTTTACAAAAGCAAGTGCGCCCAAATGTCAAAGTTCTCCGCAAATATTTAGCTAAGCCATGAACCCGCATGCAAAAGTTATGAATTGGTTCGTGACTGATCTATCCTGGACAAATTATTTTTATCTAGATAAAAAAATCCTATGGTTTTGACAGTTCGATCACTGCACATTTAAATCGGCCGTTTGCGATTTTCGGGCATAAGTCAAAATTAAGTGCCATGCCGGTTTGTCGGTGGTTCAGAGGCGCCCCGTTACTAAAAGTCCAACCTGTTCTATAAGTTACATGTTTAACAAAAATGTGGTAAAAGTAAAGAAAATTAGAATAACATCATGACAGCCATTTGACAGGCCTTCTGCTCGATTGGAAAGAGGTTTCCCTAGACTTTTATCACAATGTGTAATAAGTGAAAACGCGTTTATTTGTTCAGTTTGGTATGAAATGCGCAATATATAAACCAAAAACTGTCATAAGTCCGCAATTTCAAAGGTTATGGTCACAAACGTTTATCAAAGCGGCATTCAGAAACAGCCTGCTTTCAATTCTCGTAAAACGTATGGTCCACATGACCTTTCCAGACACTCGTATAGTGTACCTATAGTTGTGGTATGGGGGTTTTGTCGGAATAATGGTGGAAAGCCGAATAAGGTTATTTTTCATCGATAGCTTCCCTACAATAAAGCAGATTTGCATTTTTAAAATTTAAAATTAGCCCAAAGATGACGGAAAACAATTTATTTTCCTTAAGATTTTTACTCCTTTGCACCTATAGTTGCAGTCAGGGGTTGAAACGGTTGACGTTTTTACACAACATAAACGGTAGAACAACATTCAAGTAAAAAGAATATCATTGACTATCAATACAGATTGAAACCTATAGTTTGAAGTATACAAATTGTACGGTAGCGGCGCCGGTGGTGTAGTGGTAAGCGTGATTACCTCTCACCCCAGCAGGCCTGAGTTCAATCTCAGTCGGCACCGCCGGGATGTTCTGAGGCATAACATATCTGATCAAGGGAAGTAAAGCCGTTGGTCCCCGGTTCATGAGTTGATGGGTCGATAGATAGGGTCCAGGTTTGGGAGCTGCCTTCCTGGCATCGGTAGCGTTAGGGTTGATGCATATATTATGTCACGCTCTAAGGGGGGAGGAGGAGTCTAAGATTTTGTGACAAGCAATGCATTAGGTATAAGAAAAACGTCACGATAAGGGAGGGGAGGGGGTTAAATTTTTCCTCGATTTAGCGTGACATAATTAATGCATGGGCCCTTAGTGCTCATCACGGAAAACAAGATCGACGGAAAACAAACAAAGGAAAAAAATTGTACGTGCATCATTTATTCAATTATTCAATTAGTAAATATATTGTTTTAGTTCCTCCACTGCTGGTTCACCCACCCTACACACTCAGAAATTATCGCCGACTTCGGTAATTTTTACCGAAATCTAATCAGCTGAACTGTTCGGTAAAATTTATGCAATATATATCAATTGCTTTTCAGCTACTTTCAAACAAAATGTCCACTAAAATTACTAGATTTGATCATTAATTTAAACAAAGTTGAACATGTTTTGAAATTATTTTCAAATTCAATAGCCTTTAAAATGAAGGTCAAAGTTTTACCGAACGTTTAGCCACAGACAAACAGACATAACACATTGAATATTTTTTCAATATAAAACACTACCGCTATCTGTTGAGTATACTGTGATGGATAGTACGCTGAACAGATGGCGGTAGTGTGTAAACGTCAAACACAAGAGTTATTGACTATGCACGCCACAAATAGTAGTGCTACCAACTAAAAACATTTAAATTGGCCGTTAAATGCGTATTCGTGTTATGTCTGTTTGTCTGTGATTTAGCTGTTCTGATTTCGGTAAAAAATTTCGTTTTCGTTTCGTTTCGAACCAGCGACAGTAGTTGCTGGTTTTCCTGCGCTGTTTGCTTACTCGGCTTATTGCATAGGGCTGAATGGAAACGAAAACTTCTGGCAAACGCTGCCCATAGGTTCCCCGTAAGCAAGCGAACTTATATATGAAAACGATCTCCCTCTCTTCTCTTTTGGCTGCAGAATAGCAGATTAATGAGTATACCTTTAGGCGAATTGCGAGGGGTTTCTACCAACCTTGTAAGGTGATCGGTTATCAAAAGTATTGAAATAATTAGTGAATTTTCAATTACTCAGTAATTTCAATTGTAATTGTTCAGTGTATAGGCTGTGTCAACCGCTAATTTGGCTTATCTATGGTCTAGCCCCCTAGGCTATACACTAGACTGATGCAACATTTGACTTTTTCGCTCCACAGTGCTTAAATGGTTTCAAATCGGGTCCTGATTAGCCTCCCAAAGTTACAACTCATTTGGTTAGAAACAGACTTCGCACAAGCCATTTGAAGTTTACTTGTAAATTACTATGGGAAATCTCAACTTTTTGTTCATTGCCTTCTAGTCTTTTTCCATATTGAGCTGCGAAACAGTTCGATAGCCATTCTTATAGAAAATCAGCTACAACTTTGTTGAAGATCGTTTCTATGTAAAACGAGACAGGAAACAGTTATTAATTATTTAAGAGATTGGTAAACTTATGACATGATCAAGCAGCTGCTCTGTAGGCAACACTGTATTTTGCAGTGTGACATAGTAGCCATGATTTTGTGTCCTATTCAACGCCCCAGAAACACCAATGTTGCCTGCTGAGCAGTTGATTGAGCATGATCATAAGACATCAGTGCATTGAACCATTGATAACTTTCGATCTTTGCATTTAATCAAAAAGTGGTCTAGAGCATAGTTGTAGCTGGGAACATTTTTTACAAGTACAGCTGAAAGTTTTTGAAGCAGACCGATATGGTGAATTATTAGATAGACATGAACAAAAATCTTGGTTTTACCATAGTAATTCCCATACAAACTTCAAATGGTTTGTGCCATCTCAGTTTCTCACCAAATGGGTTAGTCAGGATCCGATTTGGAATCGTTTAAGTATTGCGGAGCGAAAATTGCAAATTTTGCATCACTCTACTATACACCTAGTGTCCTTCCCGTTGCACTCGTCAGCTCGTGCGATACTCTAGATACACATGGGTGGTCGTATCCGGGTCCTCCTCTGGGTAGACTCGTGTTCGTCCAGGTTCTGGTACATTAACTTATCTCTATGGGAAGGACCATTAATTATGTCACGCAAATTGGGCCAATTTTTTACAACACCACCCCCCCCCCACCCTCTCTCATTTGTCACATTTTTTGTATGACTCGTCACAGGTTTTAGTCGATAAAATCAATCCAAAAGGATAGAATTTGAGCCAAAAACGACTCACTCATTGATTTTAGATCTTATTGTTCAGTCGATGAGAACGTTTTTCTTATGCTTTCAGTTTCTCGCCTGTTTCGTTCTACTGCTGCTGTCAGTTCCGAGTCTAATAGCAGTTATCTGCTTGGTAGAATCAATACTCGTTCAGCTATCTTTTAGCATATATGCAGCTATCTAATAGCATACGATAATAGTTTAAACTAATACTATCTGATACTGGCAGCAAAACTTTCTGATCGTAAAGTAGAGTTCATCCCGCAGAGTTTGCTCAGGCCAGCAAAGGATAATGATTGATATTTTTCAAAGTTCTATATGATATTCTATTGTAAAATGCAGCGCTATATTACATTCAAAATGTGTGCATTATTTTAAAATCTTGAACAATTTATCAGGTTTTAAAATTCTGTTGGCATTCAAATTTTATAAAATCCTTTTTGTTTTAAATTTTGTTAGGTAAACCGGTTTAAATGTCTTATTTTGACAAATATACGGAGATTCAAATAATTTTCCAATAAAATTGATAGCAGCATTTAAATATACTTATAACAAATGTTCAGCTGTTGGCTGCAAACATAATTTAAACCCCATCAATGAGCTTGTTTATAGCGTTTCCAACGTCGAAATCACAATTAACATTACACTGTAAAATAATCAAATTCACTGCTATAAATCTCTTTCCAGCTGCAGGGAACGATTGACGATTGCAGTTGCAACGTGGACACAGTGGATTTTTACAATAACGTCAAGATTTTTCCGCGGTTGCGTAGTCTTCTAGTCAAGGATTTTTTCCGTTACTATAAGGTGAATCTCATGAAGGAATGTCCATTCTGGGTCGACGACAGCAAGTGTGCTATGCGATTCTGTCACGTAGAGCAATGCGAAGAGAAAGACATCCCACCGGGGCTGAAAGGAGATATGTCTTCCTACCATAAGGTGAGTAGTAGCGTGGTGAGGACTACATCAGACGTGCGTTTGATTGCTTTATTCTGCGATAAGGCAGCTTGCAAATGCTGATTGTTCGATATATCCATCGTCTAGCAGCAATAAAGTGTTTCATTTATAGCATTTCAACGCTTGTTAGTACGTTGTTTTGCTAGACGTTCCCAAAATAAAATTCCAATTTTTGATTATCTATTGTACCTACATATCCATCCACGTAAATTCTGAATGTGATTTAACACAGCCCGCGTGTACCACTGGCTTATCTATTTGTCATCATAATGCATGTAACCTGAAGTGGGAAAACCTGTTGGCGATACTTACTGGCAAAGTGGTCACATGCCGGTTATCACGTAAACAATCATATGTTTTTTTTTGCAGTACCTAAAGGAAGTACAAACTCTGACGAATTGCAACGAAGATTTGGATAAAGAGCTTGGTTTCTTAAATACCAGTATTAGTGATAAGGCTCATCAAGAGTTCCAAAAATGGGCGGACTATGACGAAGCTCAGGACAATTTTTGCATATCGGATGACCACGAACCTGGTGCGGAGTATGTGGACTTACTATTGAATCCGGAAAGGTACACCGGATACCGAGGGGAGTCGGCGAGAAGAATTTGGAGTAGCATTTATTTGGAGAACTGCTTTCAGTGAGTGTTGTGTATTTTTGAAGGTAATCCTTTTCTTCACCATCGTAACTCCTCTTTTTAGGTCCCATTCTGTTCGTCGTAAGAATCCGTATGCTGCCATGATTCCATACCACGATATGACCCAGAACGAAGTATGCCTCGAGCACCGTGTATTTTATCGAATGATCTCCGGGCTCCATTCCAGTATAAACATCCACTTGAGTGCCAACTACCTTCTATCGGAGAAAACCTCTTTGGGATTCGTTTCTCCAACGGGAGTGTGGGGCACAAACATGGGAGAGTTCGAGCGAAGATTCAGCCCTCAGACCACCGACAACGAAGGCCAGCACTGGCTGAGGAATTTGTACTTTGCGTATCTCGTTGAACTGCGGGCTTTAGCCAAAGCTGCACCATATTTACGCAATGAAGAATATTTCACTGGACGTGAGAAAGAGGATCGCGAAATAAGAGTTGCGGTAAAAGATCTGCTTAACGTGATTGAAGGCTTCCCATCACATTTCAACGAATCGGTTATGTTTAGTGGAGGAACTTCGTCGGTCAAAGTTAAAAATGAATTTCGCGAGAAATTTATGAACATCTCGAAAATTATGGACTGTGTTGGCTGTGATAAATGTCGGCTATGGGGAAAACTACAGGTCAGTTTGTAGTATTATTGACTGGTTATTGTTTTGATGACTTAAGAAATTATTTGACTATAGGTTCAAGGAATGGGAACAGCACTGAAAATATTGTTCTCTGGCAAATTTGACAGCGATGTTGAATCGGGTTTCGAAACTAAACTAAGGCCAAGCCATCCCCAGTTTAAGCTCAAACGAGCTGAAATAGTAGCGTTATTTAACGCATTTGGAAGGTAATTGAATGATATTGCATTGCATTTTGATCTCATAACAAACAAACAATTCACTATATGTTTAGACTTTCGACAAGCATACATGAGCTGGAAGAATTCAGGCGGCAAATGCGGTGAGCAATTTTGTAATATGTGTAGCTAAATCAACCAATTACCAGACTGGCAGTGAACCGATAACAGTGATACAGGTGCTTACACGGTACGCTAAAGTTAAAATATACCGGGTGTCAATTGCAATGTACGGCAGTCCATCAACGCTCTAGAAAATGGATAAAAAAAAAACCTATTTAAATTCTACACAAACTATCCTAAGCTCTGTGTTGTAGGTTTAGGATGCGGATCCTAACTTAAACATTCAAGTAATTGATGTGTGTACAAGTTGTTATTAGTGAGAAAGAATGCATGTATGTAATTTATACAGAAGAGAGATATTAATGGTTTTGTAAATAAAATTGTTCCTTTTTAGAAAAAAATTGAACTTCAGTTATTTTATGTCACTCTCCATCTGCTGGTCCCGATGAAAGCCAAACTCATATCAGAGTTGTTAAATCTCATTAATTCGTAACGAAATTGTCTTTATATTTGCAGAGTAGGTCAACGATATTAACACTTCAGACAGTTGAGCTGTTTCGTATTTATTTTGCTGGTTTAAAAATTTATTATAGATCACCAGACGAACCAGAAAGTCGCTAAAGCTGGAAGGGTACAATAAGCGAATCCCGCAAAAATGGTGTTTACCTCGAAGTCGGCCAGTACAAGACTATAAAGTCAAGACCAACAATTGAAAAGGCCTCAACTCAATTTTGTAAACAAACCTTGTGAGGCCATTTTATCGCGAACCGAAGGCCGCTAACGCAAACCAACAAAATTAACAGGTAGGGGCATTTCCAGCATCCATACGATTGTGTTTTAGGTTTGCGAATATAGGTTCCAGTTCGCGAGAAAATTGCCTTACAAGGTTTGTTTACAAAATGGGTTGAGGCCGTTTCAATTGTTGGTCTTGAAGTATGCATATTATTTAAAGGAAAATGGAACTACCCAGAAAATGAGTAAAATTTTACCAATCAATTAGGCATTGTTGCTACATAAATGAGTTGCAGTTATTTTCCCAGGAGTAGCTTCATCGCCGTACACCGAAATAATTCAGGGTGTAGATATCGGAGAGTGAACACGCTTGATCCCCTATTTTGATTTTATGGAAACTTGACGCCGTTGTTGCAAATTTAACAGAGGTTGCTTTGATATTCCATCGACATGGAGCTTTTAAAATGTGGCTCAGTAACAGCCACCTGCGTGCTCGAAGCTGCGTGCTTTATAGTAATTATTGAGTATTTCATAGTTATCATTGAGAATTTTGCGGTTATCGAATTTTGTGCCTGAACATACTCATTATAGCTAAAATACTACTTTTCAAAATCATGAAATTATGAGATATTATAATAATAATTTTTATATGTAAGCTGCTAGAAGAGGAGGTTAAGTTTGTGTATGACACATAAAACCGGTGAATTTTGCTTACAGAGGGTCATAATTAGCTATTTTAGGTGTAATGAGTAATCGTCATGAGTGAGTAATCGTCATGAGTGAGTACTATTCGTTATAATAGCTAATCGCTAATTGTGACACTCTGGATGCGCAATTGACAAATTATATGTCATGTGTCATTTATCAAAATTTACCTCCTCTACATGCGTCTTACAAACACAAATTATTATTATAATATCTCATAGTTTCATAATTTCGAAAAGTAGTATTTTAGCTGTAATGTCGTGTAATGTGTATGTTCAGGCCTGACCGTGTATACAAAAATCTTAAAAAATACCGATTAGTTCATCACTCAATAGTATCTTTTTGAGTGAACAAGTATAATTTGAATATGGAATTCAAGAAGGTCGAGTGTTGCAAGCCGTTTACTAATAAACGGTGTTCGTCAAAGCTTCGTAAATTATCCGAAAATTTGATTGAAAAACATAAGTTCCTAAAGTGGAAATTTAATTTGGATACATCTCTATCAATCTGTGATACGTGTCGCTTGAATTTAAATAGGATCGAACCATGTGCTGAAAATCTGGAACTAGAAGTGCAACCGTTTGTCATGGACATCGCGGAGCCGCAGCCATCTACATCTCGACATGGCCTCGAAGAAATACCATCAACGACGTCAATAACAACAGCATCATCTCAGGATAGTGGAGAGCAACAATTTTCCAGGACGCATAATATTGAGCTATTCAACAAGGGCATAGCTGGTATCAACGTATCGCCAATATCTACAAACAAATTCCAGAATGTTAACTATCCCCGGAGAAAGTATATGGACATTACCAATGGCATTAAGAAACGCATCTTAGGTTTTCAAGCGGAAGAAGATGACCTGGAGCAACTAAAATTGAAAGCTGCGGAACACAATGAGATGACCCGACAACTGAAGGAGAGATTTGCTGATCCAGGTTCATCGAGAGACGATCAAATAAGGATTCTGACGATTTTGCCGAAATCTTGGTCAACGCAAACGAACGAGTTTCAAACAAATAAATACATTGTATTGTAAGCTCGATGCTTGGTAAACGGGAAAGGAGTATTGGCCACCCCCAACGAAAGGCTAGGACATGGTTTGGATCCCGAAATTAAAGCGAGGTATTGCAGTTCTTCGAAAGCGATCAGATAAGCAGAGCCACGCCAGGACTAAACGATTACGTTTCAGTGAAGAAGGAAGGTAAGAAGATTCATATTCAAAAGCGACTTTTAGTTTGTACCATTGCGAGAAGCTTTTATTAAATTTCAAGAAGTTAGTAAAAATAGCATTGGATTTAGTTCATTTGCAGCACTAAAACCAAAGCATAGCAAATTACTTGGTAGTTCAGGTTCTCACAATATTTGTGTTTGTACCATCGATGAAAATATTAATTTAATGCTTCATTGTCTTAGATAATATTCATTCGAAAAAGATTTCAACCATTATTTTGAAGAAATATTATGCAGCTCATCATCCAGAATTAAACATTGTTATCTCCGCGAATGCGAACGTTGTCCAGGTCTCTCAGATTTTGAAAGAAGTTTTTCAGAAAAATTCGAGGAACAGGGTATGTCTGAAATATGTTTTGAACAATGGGTTTCAACTGATCGATGCAGTTTAGAGAAACTTGTAAAATCAGTAGATGGATTTGTTCCTTATTTTTGCGAAAAGTTGGAAAAACTGGTATCCCATGATTATATTAAAACTCAGCAGTCTAGTTTCTTGAGAAATACAAAAAATACTCTTAAAAATAGAGAAGTTGTCATAATTTGTGATTTTTTTCCGAAAATTATTCATTTGTTCTTCAAGATGCTGCCCAAAGTAGTTACTGGAATAATCAACAAGCTACTATTCATCCTTTTTGCATTTATTATTCAGAATCAGGTATAATTAAAAATTTAAGCTTGATCGTAATCTCTGAAGTTTTAAAAAACGGTTTTAAAAGCGGTGCAAGTATTTATTTCAAAATTACTGAACTTTTTGCAAACAAAAATGCAAGTAAAAAAAGTGATGTTTATGTCTGATGGAGCTGCATCCCAATATAAAAATTGCAAAAAATTTGCAAGTCTTTGTAAGTTTAAAACGAAGTACAATATTGATGTTGAATGGCACTTTTTTGCTACTTCGCATGGCAAGGGACCATGTGACGCGATTGGTGGCACATTAAAACGAATGGCAAGGAACGCAAGTGTGGCTGTAGAACACGAACATCCAATCACAAGTGCAGCAGATTTATATGCATGGGCTAACCAGAAGAGTAATGATTATTTAACAAAAATGTCATTTTGTTTTGTGTCACAAAAGGAATACGAACAAAAGCATTTTTGTAAAGGCCAAAACGATCCCAGGTACAAGAAAATATCACTGTATTGTTCCGATTTCCGAAAATCAAATATCAGCGAAACTATTTTCGAATGACGAAGAACGCACCATTCATAACATATAAAAACATGCCAATCAAAAGTTCATCAAATAAAAATATATCCAACGAAAAGATTTATGTACAAATTATTATTATTAAAGACGATCGAAAGTAATAAATGTAAGATGCAAATAAAAACGCATGGGTATTTCATATATTTATCTTATTTATCTTATAAGTTTAAAACCAATTTTCCAATAGTCTATTGGTGGAAGGGTAAGTTGAAGGTAAGTACATGCATATCTTGCAAAACCTATCATATTTGATGGACAATCACGTATAACTTACGAAAAGGGCATACTTTCTACAAAAAAATGATTATGATGAAAGTAAATTTGAAATATCTCGAAAACGGTTACATTTAGGAAGTTTATCGATATGAGCACTATCGTTTGAAATGATTTTTATAATCGTATACTGACATCAAACTAAACATTTTGCCGTAAATAATGAAAGTTTCAAAAATGTCTTAAAAGTTGCTCTTAGAAAAACTTTTTTATTAAAAGTTTGTCCATCCTGGAGTGTTTTCAAAAATCCTGCTTTCTATTCAAGTTTTTATTAAAAAAATATTAAAAAAATCAAATATACGTTTTTTTGTTATTTGAATTTTGAGGTTTATTTTTAATTTTTTTTGTAAAAAAACGAAAAAAAAAATTCCGTGTATATTTTTTTTATAAAGCCTTATTAGTTTCCTACAATTCCTTCTAAGTAAATTTTTTTCTACAACCAACTGTTTTCGAACTACATTTTTTTTAAAGTATGTGTGCAAAAACACAAAGGCCCTTTTCAAAAATTATCCTTGAGTCAAAAGGGTCTCCTCTCCTGCGGAAAATACTTGGTCTATCATACTGAAAATATGTGCCAAGTATCATCCACATCGAAGATAGTCAAGTTTGGTGACTGACCGATTTGGCGTGGAATTGGTCATATGTCAGTCTCAGAGCACCTAAATTTACATCATTTTTTCTAAGTGTGTGCATTTGTTTATTTTTGTGGCCATAAAAATTACATGAGATTTTCGACTTGATTGAAGTGCATCCTCATGGATGTAATATTAAAATTTTTTTTTTTTGCTGTGTACGGTCGTGAGACATGAACTACACACTTAGAAAAATTCATGTAAATTTAGACTGCTGCTAAACGAGCAGGAAAAAAAAGTCGAGCAAGAAATTTTTTTTCGAGCTGCACTTGGCGCCACCTGTTTGTGAAAAAGATAACCATTAAAAGCTTTTGCAAGCTTTTTTCCTACTAGATTTTTATTATGAAATCGAGCCTACGGCAGGGTGGCCAGATTCTAAGCGAACACGAAACAACTATGATCCAGTTTTTGATCCAGCCGCATTTCCATTATCCATTGCTTCACCCGCGGATAAGTCGGTTAGGTTTTCAAGTTTACTATTATATTTATGTGCGAGAAATGTCTATCGGGATGTGTATTTTGATTTTTGCTAGTATTATTTTTAACAGGAATTTAAGATTGCGCACAGTACGCATCAAATAAATCGACGTGATTGTTGGTATAACTTCCTTTAGTGTGTCATACGCAAATTCAATCCAGAAATGAATTCCACGAAGTACACAACCAACGTTTTCTTACATGATCCTACCCGCAGATATCTTGAGCTGGGTACCGATCGTACCGAAGTTGGAGAAACGTAAAAATTTGTGTCTAATATATTTTCAAAATAATTTTAATTAAAACAAAATGTTGTTTTCAGAAAGCACACATCCACATTCAACAACAAAAGGAATAACAATTATTTATTTCGGCTCGGCCCCCAGTTTTCACTCTGCCAGGAGCTTAACTCATGATTCTGACGGCCACGCCTCGCATTCACTCTGGTCTAAAGGTACCTAATATATATATATTTTCCTGTTGAGTACACTGTTCCAGTTTTTACCCTGCTGAATTCAAATTTGTTAGAATTGCTACTGGCGTTTAAATTGATCAATAAAAGATGCCTACAAAGGGCTTTTGAGCAGTCACGCTAGTGCACTACATGTACACGCGTTTCGAGATTGTGAGATGAAACAAATAGTTTTAGTATTCCAAGTTATACTGTATAACGGTGTAACACTTCTTCTTGCGATTGGTGAAGAAACATTTAAAAAATGATAAAAAAAATAAGTATGTAGGTAGTTAAAATGTATGTTTCGATAGTGAGGTTCCACGCGTGTATACCTGCGAAACTGCTGCTGTAAATGTGGGATGTACAAATTACAGTTAGCTGGTAATATCAGTATTTTATAGGTTAAACTCATGCATAATGAAACTGTACGTATGTACCGTTGTACGGATGTGTGTTGAATCTTAATAAATAACACTTTTTTTTCTTACAGAGACAGATCTGCAACTCACCATGTGTCTCATAAAGTCACATGAGCATTCAAATCTATTTTGCATATATATGTAGATATATTCAAGCCATCCACAATATGAAACAAATTTGAACACAGAAAACTGTTTCTTATGAAATTATTGGCATTGTCCGTCTTACCCCAAAGCAAAACCTCAATAGCTGATTCGTCAACCAATCAACTGTCCGTCTTACAAACCCACAGTTTACCTATAGTTCTTGAACTATACCAGATCAATTCATTCTTCAGCAAAGTTGTGCAGCTGGACAATATTCGTCCGCGGTGGATAATTTAGTTCAGAATTGGTTCGTAAGGTGGTGTCATAGTAGAAATAATGTCCTTTTAGTGATAGCTTTTTGTGACTACATCAGGCAAATAAAAAACACTAGCAGTAGAAGTTAAAAAATATACTATCCAACAAGGAAATAGGTAGCTCTATTTCTTGGAAAGAGTGAACTCAGCAGGAAAAAAGCTCTGTACAGCAGCGGAATGTGAAGACAGCAGGGAAAAAGCTCTTACCTACGAGAGGCGTAACAGAAAATGCGAAGCAAGCAGGAAAAAAGCTCTCACAAGGATGATCGCATCAGATTACACACGATTCTTTTTTTGCTGTCCGACGCGGCTACGCCTCTCGTATAGGTAGAGCTTTTTTCTTGCTGCCTTCACATTCCGCTGCTGTACAGAGCTTTTTTCCTGCTGAGTTCACTCTTTCCTGGAAATTCTGCTGCATTGTAAATTTTTGAACTGTTGTTGATACTAGTGTTTATTTAAGTTACCTTGTCTAAGATACTATAATCTCAGTGACGACGAAGTCAAACGAAAGGAAAATAATCAAAACATCCGATTAGTTTCCTGTTTTCTACCAGTTTGTGTGAATGATAAAATCGACTCAAATTTCCATATTTAATATCGCAATGCTAATTAAGCGGTAGAGTATTCGGTTTTTATTGTTGTTGATATAACATATATTAATTATATTTTTTTATCTACAGATTTCATCGTGGAACTGAACTGGCAAAAAAAATTACGACGAGCAAGTTGATACCAGACATCTCCACGGAACACCAGCGGCCGCGCGACAAATCCAGTGCCCCCAAACAACCCGACCGATTACGATTGATTGCCATTTGCAACGAAGGCAATCGGAGAGTTAGGAGTATTAGGTAAATTAAATTGATTTATCTTGAACTAATCCTGTTCCCTTTCGTTTTAGATTTTTCCAAAATAATCGAAAAAAAACAACAAAAATAGCGTGGGAAAGAACTTGTAATCTCTGACTGATCATCGCGAAATACTGATGTCGAGGAATGAAAAACGAACAAACAGCTCGAGAGTGTACCAGTGACTTCGAATCCACCATGAGAAGTGGACCAAGTTCATGTAGAACTGCAGCTCAAAAGATGCACTGGTGAGTACCTTTTTTTTAACATTTAAGGCCCAAGCGCAATGACAGCGGAAGCGGAAAAGCCCGATCAGAGTAAAGCCTACTTGTCGGATTGAAAACAAGTTAGAATTAAATCGAATTCGGTTAGGCAGCTTGATGTCATTTGTGACAACTGTCAAACTTTCCGTTTCCGTTCCGCTTCCGCCCACATTGCGTTTGGGCCTTAACTAATATATGTAATTACTAACATAGAATTAAATTAGTTTTTTTTTCGGAAATTGTTAAGGCTACGCAATAACTTAGTAGCGAGTGTACTGCCGTTATACTCATAACTGTCCAATGTTCTATGCAATCCTTATGCACCATGGGACTCTTATGCGTATAACGGCAGTGTAGTACATACCAAAATAATTACTAATTTCAATTTCGCTAACACCCACAATTTTCGACAATTTTTTACCTTGATTGGTTTTTATTTGTGCATTTCCTGCCATAGCTTGTTCCATAACCTGCTTAATTATTTCTTCGATAATTATCCTACCTTTCGGTCTGAGAGATGATGAACTTCGTGGAAAATTGTCCACATAGACAAAATAATAAAAATTATAATCTTTTTATTTTACAATTTTGGAATAATTTCAAATAAATTCCAAAACGAAAAACAACTTCAAAACTTTTAAATATGTACACGAGAAATTGCAATATTATCTCATAAAATTAAAATTCAATTAACCGAACCATGTACCTACTTCCTACTGTGTTACCTGACTTATAACGAATACACGTTGTATACGAGTACCCCGAATAGAACGTATGACTCGTCTAATTTTGCATAGCATTTGCAATGTAAAATTAGACGAACTATACGTTATATCCGAGGTACTCGTATACAACGTATATTCGTTATGTGTCAGGTAGCACAGTAGGGGCCTTTAACCTTTAACTCCAACGCAGGCAACGGCTGTAATTAAATGAATTCCATTAACTACTGCTTTAATTACATTAAAACACAATGTAGAACATTAACTACCTTTTAACTCCATTAATTACAGTTGTTTACATTAACTACATTTTCAATACTTCTAATTACATTAATTACGGATAGATAATTTTAATAACCGTCAGTACTGCTTCAAAACGCATTAATTACTTTAAGTACTTTTGATTGCATACGCACCGGTTCTTTGTACTGCGTGCCCCTCGCCTACTTCAGCATCATTAAATATTCCTATGACAAGATTTAAAATATTCGAAATAAAAAATAATTAACCTAAAATTTATTTCAAAATCCTAGCCTAGAAATTTTTACGAATTCGATGTAAATTATCCTAAAATTTAACTCAACTCAAAACGTACTACACGTATAAAAATTATTCCTAATAAAACGTAACTAATTCAATGGCAACGCAAACTAAAATTACAATTCTAAACTGTAACTCAAACGAACATTAAGCCTAAACTTATATACAAAAAAAAAAAAAATTCAAATTCGAACTACAACTACAACTGATGAAAATTTTTAATTTTTAACACGGTGGCTTATAAAGCACCGCAATACCGCATTACAATTTGGCAGGAGGCGGTTACCTAACGGTTGTGAGGAGCAACATCAATAACATCAAATTCTGTCGGGCAAACCAGCTCCCGTCATTTCGTAAAATGGACTATTGTGTGGGACTGATATTTCTGACTGAAAGTGATATCACCCCGCGGTGCGTGATTTCGGAATCTTTCTAATAGCGAATTCGTTTATTATAGGGGTTGGAACCAGTTCCAACCCAGTGCGAAACCGAACTTTTTGTCAGTGCGAACCTCAACCTGAGCTGGGTTTTAAAAACAAACGATCAAACTGACGTTTGTCAGAAAACAAGCAGACCCAATCTCGATACCCGATCTAGGTTGGAACTGAATAATAAACGAATTCGCTATAGTTTTACATTCAAACTATGTTACACGGCGAATGAGAATGACCCAAATTTGAGTTTAGTTCACTCATAATCGCCAAAAGTGCTGGAACTCAGCGATGAGTAAATTTGCCTCATGTTTTCCTGGCTTTTTCCAGGATTTTCCAGGGAAAAAAATCCCGAATTTGAGAAAAGTAAAGATTGGATTCACTCAGTCTATTGGTACTACTCCGAGACTGAATAAAATTTTCGTCAATTTCCTCATTTTCCGGCAGATTTTTTAGGTTTTCCACAGTAAGCCATGAGACAAATTTTACTCATCACTGAGTTCCTGCACTTTTGGCGATTATGAGTGAACTAAACTCAAATTTGGGTCGTTCTCATTCGACGTTTAAGAAAGGGATTTTTTTTGCTTTGGTTTGCTGTTGAGGCCGTTCGCAATGCTGAGTTTCAAAATTGTTTTAAACGACTTGACAATTCTATAATTTGAAACTGTCAAAAATAAAACTGCAACACGATCAGCGCAACGCACAGTTCTAAAAGATGTTTGTAATCATCAAGTTCCATAAACTTTACTTTTCTCTATGAAGTTCATAGAGTTTTTTTGTGAAGCTCTTCGAAACATCTTTAAATACATACAGAAATTTGAAACAGAGTTCCATTCGTGTTTCAAACTCGCTCAGAAATAAAACAGAATTGTCGAGCAGTTGCAAATCTGGTGCAAAATAGTGCTCGAATAATGAAACTGCAACTCAGCATTGCGAGAGGTGCGTTTCTGTTCTAGTTTCAAATTGAAACAGTCCTTATAAAATACAACAGCATTGCGAACTGCCTTACTTGTTGTTGTTAATAATGCTGAGCAATCAGAATTGATGTACGTTTTGGTTCATCATCCTCATAATCGTTTTTGTGAACAACAGGCTCCCTGCGCTACATTGAATATGATGAACATATTACCCAGTCCACCAATTTAACAGTAAGCAGGAACAAAATGTAGGTAGGTACAGCAGCAAAATGCGAAGCAAGCAGGAAAAAAGCTCTCACGATCGCAGAGCACACACGATTTTTTTTGTGCTGTCCGGCGCTGCTATGCCTCTCGTAGGTAAGAGCTTTTTTCCTGCTGCCTTCACATTCCGCTACTGTGCAGAGCTTTTTTCCTGCTGATTTCACTCTTTTTTTTAGAAATGAATGCAGCAGGGAAGGATTGTAAATTCTCGATTACTTTTCCGAAGGGACGTATCTTTTTTTGTAAACAATATATTTGATCGTTTATTTGGCTTAATTGGTAGCTCACCCACGCATACTAACACCACTACTGTGTTACCTGACTTATAACGAATATACGTTGTATACGAGTACCCCGAATACATGAATACATCGTATAGTTCGTCTAATTTTACATTACAAATGCTATGCAAAATTTGACGAGTCATACGTTGTATTCGGGGTACTCGAATACAACGTATATTCGTTATAAGTCAGGTAACACAGTAGCGTAGGGGAAAATTTTCAGTATCTCCGGAGAACTTTGAGATTAGGGCGTAATTGCTTCTGTAAACAAACACGTCAATCGCCGATTTCTCGCAAATTAAGGCTCAATCCAAAAAATTAACGGCACAAACAGGTAGATAAATGATTCCTCTATCATTTAGTATGGTTTATTCGCGAGATTGAGTTTCAATTCACGAGAAATCAGTGATAGACGTGATTGCTTACAAAGCAATTACGCCCAAATCTCAAAGTTCTCCGGATCTGATGGTAGTGGATGCGTGGGCGTCCTAAGCAGTTACATCCCTTCGAAAAATATTCGAGAATATTTGAACTGCTTTGATACTAGGGTAGGTATACCAGTAATAGCTGTGCATTCATGTTGTGGTATGTTCCTATTATGGCCTATGGAAATTCCTAAATAGGTAATTTAGTTCAGTAATGATTCTTCAAACATACCTACTTTTTAGATTTTGTTTTTAATGTTGCTTCATATAGAAACAGAAAGAGTATATATCGATTACTTTTTCGAAAAAAACATATCAGCTTTTGTAAAAAATGCATTTGACGTAACTGGTAGCTCGCCCACACATTCTAACACTACCCACTGATAGGGGAATTTTTCTCCTACCTGATAGTGGTATTAGTATGCGTGGGCGACCTACTAGTTACGTCAAATCGACGACCAAATGCATTGTTTACAAAAGCTGATACGTCCCTTCGAAAAAGTAATCGAGATATCTTGGAAAACAACCAACAGCGAGATAAATTTGAATATGATTTCAAATAATTTTTCGATTCTTGTTTCAATACGTTTGTATTCAGTGCACTAGCCGTTTAACCCTTTCTTTGCATCTCTGATTGATCCATTTAACATCAGGCAAATAAATAAACACTAAGGTAGGTGTACCAGTTACGACTATACGTTTCTATTATGGTGTGTTCTAATTATGGCCTATGGAATCTCCATAGTCCATAATAGGAACACACCAACGCACCATAACTGGTACACCTACCCTAGTATCAAAGCAGTTAAAAAATTCTCGAATATTTTTTCGGAAGGACGTATCTGCTTTTGCAAACAATGGAACGTCGATGAGGCGTATCTGCTAGCTCGCCCACGCATGATCATCATGATCGCCCCTTCAGATACGCAAGATTTCCCCCTACCCGATAGTGGTGTTAGTATGCGTGGGTGAGTTACCAGTTACGTCAAATCGACGATCGAATACATTGTTTATAAAAGCAGATACGTCCCTTCGGAAAAGTAATAGAGAATTTACAATCCAGAAGGAAAAAAAACTTTAATTCCTAGGAAAGAGTGAAATCAGCAGGAAAAAAAGCTCTGCACAGTAGCGGAATGTGAAGGCTACAGGAAAAAAAACTCTTCAATGTATCGCAGGGAGCCTGTCGTTCACAAAAACGATTATCAGGATGATGATCCTAAATAATTTAAATCCATCAATTCTGATTGGTCAGCATTATCAACATCAACAAGCATTAACTAAAGCCTTCTAGTTAAAGTATGGACGACTGTTACCACAAAACTAAAAAAAAACTAATCCAATCGACCAAACCGGTGCATTTTGACGGTTCGATTGGAAGAACTTTTGACAGCCGTCCATACTTTTACTGTAGGGCTTTAGCATACACAGGTCCATGTTGAGATCAAACCCTTTCTTACCATAGTTTGAATGTAAAATTAGAAAGATTCCGAAAGTGGGCTAGCACGCGCCGCGGGGTGATATCACTTTCAGTCAGAAATATTAGTCTCAAACAATAGTCCATTTTACGAAACGACAGGAGCTGGGTTTGCCTGACAGAATTTGATGTTATTGATATTGCTTCTCACAACCAACCGTTAGGTTACCACCTCCTGTCAAATTTTATCCATGAGTTGAATCAGAAACGTTTTGGAAAATACTCTATTGTCGGGTAAAATTAAAATAACCGTTGTTAATAATCCACCGTGTAAATAATTAATACTTTTCATCAGTTAAATCTTTGAATTGCATTTAGAATTTTTGTGTATATGTAGTTTAGGCTTAATTTTGCTTTGCGTAACAGCTAAGAATTGTATTTTACGTTTGCGTTTCTATTGAATTCCTTAAGTTTTATTAGAAATTAGAAATAAGTTTCATAAGAGAGTTGGATTATATTTTATGCTAATTTTCATCGAATTCATACAAAAATTGACAAATGAATTACGTTTGATTTCGAACGAAAGCGTTCAACCCTCCCCTTGGCTAGTTTTTGCACCTTGCTGTTGGTGGGCGGGCTTAATTTCATGCTTTATAGTGGAGTGTTGGAGACGGTAGGTTTATGGCCGGCGTTGCTGGTTAATGCCGCGATAGAATGGCGTCATGGGCAGGCAATGGGGATTACTAAGATTCCCCTCTCTGATAAACCACTGCATGAGAGAACTACAGATCTAGTCTAGCAGTGATAGTATCACACTTGTTACTCCTTTGATTGAGAGCCGCGTCGTAGTACGCTTACGTATAGGCACTGACGCTGGGTGTGATACTGGCGGGTTTTGCCGCAATCACTCCTATTTTATTTATTTTTACGCAGATAGATTTATTTGGGTTTGCAAGGGAATTATACTATTGAAATATTTCAGAAAGTGTCCAACAGTGCTCCTTCTATTTGCGTGACAAGCTTTCATTGTTGTTTTCATTGAGGTATTACTCAGGGAACAATGTTAAACACCATTTTTGTACATGGTATTGTAACTAATTTTATATGTGCATCATTTTGATTTGGGATAACTGTTTGAACTATGACTCGGGATTTCCACTGGGGTGTGCTTCTATTGTTACATACCCATATGTATTTTTGTGGTGCGACATAGTGGAAACGTGAGAGCGTAATTGGAACATATACCCTATACAATATACAATTTAAAATTAGCTAGGAAAAAGTGAAGCATTTTAGTCACTTGAAGGTGTCACCTGGGACGAATAAAGATATAAATAATATATGTCAAAGCCAGAAGTACTTGAAACACATTCAATTTTAATTTACAAGCATGAGTTATGATTGTGTGGGTAGATTCGAGATTTCAGTTATTTATTAAATAAAACTAAATAATCATCAAATGAACTTCAATAAGATAATTCAGAAAGTCAATTAACATAAGAGATAGGACGCGGGGGGTCCGCTTAGGGAGGCGGCTAGCCTTTGAAGTTTTATAATAAATCTTCCTATTTAGTATATTTGTTAATTACAGGCAATGTCAATAGCGAAAGTCATATCTTCAATCAGGCGCTTACGAATAAGTGAAGTTTTAGGAAAGATGTGTTAAATATGTTGATAGGTTAGATATAAGAATTAGGATTGTTGTGCTTTAGTTTTCGGTAAGGTATGATGTGTCGACTAAACCCTTTTGAGCAAATTTTCAAAAATCTAATTGAGTGATTTATTGAAAGACACCTTCATTGAAACATTGCGTTGCGTTAGAAAACAGTATTCTTCTCTAGCGAAAATTGACAAGTCATACATCTAACATAGTAGTAGTAGTAGTAGTAGTAGTAGCAGTGTCACATAATTTTATCACAATTGCTGTAAATAGTACTGGAGGGGCTGAATACGGATCAAAACTAACATAACTCTTAGCACTAAAATGATCCCGGAACTAACACTCATCCATTGCACTTTTAGCTATACATTAGTTTTATTTTCCTACTGATATATCTATGCTTCTTTCTATTGTTTGGATCAAATACAACTAATACTAATCTACCTTTATGTATGCTTTTCTCCATGTTAACCCATTATCTTTATGAATGGCGAATCATATGGAGCTGGAACTCAAACATATAACGTGATTTCAATGGACTAAGTAGAAGGAATATAATTACTTCGAACAGGATATCAAACAAATTCCGGACCAATCCAAATGAGACCAGAAACCAACAAGGCATCTTGGCGTTATATACTCGGAGAGGTATTTGATAAATAATCAAAAAGTGGTAAGTAAAAATCATGGTGGAGCCAAGGATCATGATAGGTAATTGTCAATAATTCATTAATTAGTAGAAATCTCGATAACTTTTTCAAGGGAACGGATGCATTGTTTACAGGAGGTGGTGCGTCCCTTTTAAAAAGTAATCGAAAAATAACCATATTATCCTATAATTGACATTATTATTTTTTATATATCAATGAAATTAGTCATGACAGAGTAACAAAACGAGTTTAAAACAGATGGGGAAGGACAATAGACACAAGTTGACATAATACACAAGACAAGTGGGGGTTAATATACAAGACAAAATGACAACAGAAGACAAGACTGGGACGAAAATCAACCTTAAAAAAAACAAGAATGCGCAATTATATTATCAAAACTATTTGGATCAACACAAAAACAATAGTGACCAAACGGGCACCATAGCCTAGGAACGTCTGTGTGTTGATTTAAAATAGAGGCTCATAGAAGCAAATTTTATCAATAAAAGGGGTCCAGTGTAGAGTTTAAGCAAGTGTATGTTGCCACTGTGATCACTACAAAAAAAAAGATTTCGAACGAAAGCGTTCAACAATTTTTGATAAACTACTTAATTATATGTTAGTATTTACATACATTAGTCAATATTTAAAAACATTGTCATACAAGGCGCCAGAGTACAAATAAATTTCTTCTAGTGATAACTAGGGATCGAGACCAGATAGAAGTTTCCTGTTTTCAGCAATGCTGTTCAAATGAATGAGTTCATTCAGTAATGAGCCCATTCAGTAATGAACACTTTAGTTGGGTATCGACTCAATGGGTCGCGCCAGAGTACAAATAAAATTCTTCCATTGATCACTTAGGAGCAAGACCAGATAGAAGTTTCCTTTTTTCAGCAAAGTTGTTCAAATTGACAAGACTCATTTTGTGGTGAATAGTTTAGTTGGGAATTGACCCACAAGTTGGTTCCAGAGTACAAATAAAGTTCTTCTTGTGATAATTCTGGATCTAGACCAGATAAAAGTTTCCTATCTCCAGCAAAAATGTTCAAATGGATGAGACCCGTTGAATAGTGAACAGTTTAGTTAGCAATTAACTCACAACGCGGTACCAGAGTACAAATAAAGTTTTTTTGTGACTCTCTAGGTGGTGCCATAGTTCAAATAGAGTTTTTATAGTGGCAAGGTAGGATCGTGGCCAAATTGAAGTTTCTTATCATCAGCAACGTTGTTGATATATCCCAGTCGTCGCCGTCGGGATTTTATGAGACATAAAGTTTCTGATCACACCTTCTTGTGGAAGGGAAGTAAAGCCGTTGGTCCCCGGTTCATGAGTTGATGTGTCGATGCGTAGGGTCCAGGTTTGGGAGCTGAATCCCTGCCGTCAGTAGGGATTGGTGCTCAGCAGGGCTGAAAAAATCACTAAAATTCATCAAAGTTCACTATGGATGAAAAATTCATTTCATAGTGAATGCTGGTGATTTTTTCAACCCTGGTGCTCAGCACGGAAAACAAGATAGACAAAAAACAAGATTAAGAAGAAAAAAAACCTTGTTGATATAGAGATAAGACCATTTTGGTAAAATATTGATTTTAATTTATTTTATGCCCTTTATCCAACTTAAGGCTCCTGCCTTGAACAAAGTTGGTTAGATGTACACGATCCGTCAAGTATAGGACTATTTATTTTGGACTAGATTCTATGCTAGTATATAAATTACATTGTCATTTTGATATGTTCCACCTAGAGTCGGTTTATAATGAGTCACGCCAAGAGAAAAACAGTTGAACTCGCATCACCGTTTTCGAAAGATTCCCTTTCTTTTAACTTGGCAACAGCTGCATCAACTTCAAATGACTTCTAGCGAAGAAAAAAATTAACGGCTGTAGTAAATCATTATTATATCAGTGATTTTGTCGAAATATCTTAAAGAAAAATAGTAGAAATTGTCATTACTGATCATTACAAACCGTATCGCATGACAAATGTAATGCTCACTGCGTGTATATGATCATTTCTTTGATTATATTTTATATTTAGTTGCAATACCTTTCGTGGATCTTTCATAGCATCGTAATGCTTGTTTACTTTGCACGATAGGTAGCCGGTTTGACAGTTCAATAGGTAGACTTGGCTTCACTCTTGGCGTGACTCATTATACACCGACTCTAGTTCCACCCTTTGGTAGACAAAAATTCTTCGCAAATATAGTTCTACACATGTTCTATAACAGTTGATATAACCTTTATAAGACTTATTTTTGGATGTAAAGCAACTTATTCAACACAATTCTATGAATTTGTGTTACTTGGCAAGTTATTTCGATTACTAAATCAGATTTTATCAGAAAAAGTAAGAAGAATTTAAAAAATTATCGGTATCATTTGTGGCTTAATTGGTAAAGCCTTTATTAAGGGGAAGCATACCGCTCCGAAAATAAAAATTGAGTTTTGATTTTTCTAAAATTATTGGGAAAAAATATAAAAAATTAAAAAAAAAACATATTTCGGGTTTTTTAAAGAAATTTCACGTGCAAAAATGTTTTTTGTAATTTATCATGGCATTAAGTTGGACTCAAAAAACCACAAAACATCAACTTTTCGGTTTGCTGAGAGTCCAATATTTTTTTCATGATGAGATAGAAAAACAATTTTTACATGAAAATTTTCTCAAAAATCTAAGGAAGAAACTGATTTTCGCGACCTTACGCGGTTTTTTTTACGAGGATTTCGGAATTTACACGGTTTTTTTACGCGGATTTTGGATTTTTTTAAGCGTATTTCAGAATTTACGCGGTTTACCGTTATACACTGGAGTCGCTTTTTACGCGGTTTTTTTACACGGTTTTTTTACGCGGATTTTGGAATTTACGCGGTTTTTTTTTACGCGGGACGTATCACCCGCGTAAAGAGCGACTCTAGTGTAAATCGTTTAATATAACAATTTTTCCTTGATTTATTTTCCGTCTATTTTGTTTTTCGTGCAGAGTACCAATGATACCGATGCCAGGGAGCTCCTACACCTGGACCCTACCTATCGACCAATCAACTTATGGACCGGGGAGCAACGGCTTAACTTCCCTTCCACAGGAAGGCATGATCAGCTCTGAGGCAAAAGAACTTAAGAATTCCATAAGAACCACTTATGAATTTTAGCCACAAGAAATCGGTATGAATTTCATTGATTTGCCTATGAAATATAATGTCGAAAAAAAAATGAAACGGAGCAGACTGGGACCAAACCATGGACGTTAAGACTACGGGTCCTGATGTGTCTGGACCACCTGTCTATCCCACATCTATGACACAAACGTCATTCCCATATACTTTGCGTGAAGCCGAAAAATCCTGGTTCTCTGGTTCGATCGAACCAGAGAACCAGGATTTTTCGGCTTCACGCAAAGTATATGGGAATGACGTTTGTGTCATAGATGTGGTCTATCCACGCTTGGGAAAATCGAATAGTTAGAGGTGCATAAAAGTTACCCCATGTTAGACGAAAATCTTTTTTAATAATGCGCGCTTATGAAATTCATGAGAGATTGTATGCCTTAGAAAATCCCGTCCGACTGGGATTGCACCTAGGCCCACAGACAAACAGATATAACACATTGAATATTTCTCACTGTAATATATCGTCGCTAAAACATATCTGCCATCTGTTGAGCACACTGTGGTGGGTAGTACGCTGAACAGATGGCGGTAGTGTGAAAACGTCAAACGCAAGTGAATTGACTATGCGCGCCACACACTTAGAAATGTTTACACAAATCTGTAAAATTTTACCGAAATCGCAACAGCTGAAAGTTCGATAAACAGTTTCAAAGATTTCCTGTACCTTTTCACAAATATCTGTGATTTTTTCACAGATATCTGTAAAAAATACAGGAAAACTGTAAACT
Organism: Ochlerotatus camptorhynchus; assembly: GCF_037179485.1. Taxonomy (NCBI): domain Eukaryota; kingdom Metazoa; phylum Arthropoda; class Insecta; order Diptera; family Culicidae; genus Ochlerotatus; species Ochlerotatus camptorhynchus. Next base: position 95,549 of record NW_027041204.1, read on the forward strand.
GTTTACCGAACGTTCAGCTGTTGAGATTTCGGTAAAATTTTACAGAAATCTGTGAAAGAATGTTAGTGTGCACAGGTGGCGGTACAACCAACTACGATACTAAATGCTTGTTCGATGAACATTTTGCGAGTGTTGTCTGTGTGTCTGTGCTAGACCCTTTGGGGTGAGAGGTAGACACGCTTACCACTACACTAACGGCGCCGCTGTCATTTCTTATTAGATTACCATTTTTTATTCTGTTATTGTTTCTTGATACAGTGAACAAAATTAGCTCATATTTAAATCATATTTAGTCACATTATTATTCTTTAAAATTATTCAAAATTTACTAAAATCTGTACACCACTATAAAAGTTACAACGGGTTGACTTGTTTTTCGCCGTATATGAAAACTGACCAATTTTAAAATTTAGCTGCTTGATTTTTCATTATGCAGCCAATAGTGTCAACATGCTTTTCCAATATTGCGATATTGGAGTATATGTTACGCTTATTTAAAGATTTTTTATACCTCAAATTAAACTAGATTTTTTTTCAACTCCATAATTCTACATTAAATTCCTGTATTTGAGCTTTCATTTTCTTAAATCAGTAAACTCAGTAGTTTTTCCCCTAAAAACCAGTAAAACACTAAAAGATAGTTTCATCTGTTGATAGTGTACATAAGTTTAATCAATTTTCTAGCATTTTATTTATCGCAATGCACAAACTTATTTTTTTTAAGTTTAGTCGAATTGTTCATAATTTTTATATCTGACGCGATTCAAATGTCAAAAATCTCGTTAAATCTTCGAGCTACTAACATGAATATGAATCAATCAGTTTGTGAGTTGCAAAAATGGCTTGTTTTCCAATTCGACCAATCCAAAAATTGAATTAACCTTTGTACTTGTGATATGGTTAAATTAATACTTAAAAAATGAAACTAATATCTCTCCCAACGATAAACCAGTAACCAGAATAGAGTTAATTCAAGCTGGTCAAAAAACAAACGATAGTTTAATTAATATAATAAAGAATCAAACACATATTACACTTATTTAAAAAAATAAAGATTTTGGTAATGCTCATGCTCATAGCACAGTTTGCCATTCAAGTGTATCCGCGGCATAAATTGTTTAGATAGGCGCATCATCCTGTTAACGACAGGCTCTCCTGCGCTGTATTGAAACAGTATACTGGCTTCGTATTATTCTACACGCCAAGATGCACATACTTAAAAGTCGGTAAAGAATACCTAGATATCGGTAAAAATTACCGATAATCGAAAAAAGTGCACATACCTAAATTATCGGTAATCATGGATTACCAATAATTAACTTCCCAGTTTATAGTAGAAAATAGCCTATTTAAACTAGAAAGTAACAATTTTGATAAATAATACCAATATTTTTTTACCGATAATTTTAGGTAATCATAGCTTAGAGTGTAGACGGCAAACGTCGTCCGCTAATTCAACACTATGCAGGAACAAAATGTAAGGTAGGTACACAGCAGCAAAATGCGAAACAAGCAGGAAAAAAGCTTTCACAAGGACGATCGCAGAGTACAAATGATTCTTTTTTTTTTTGCTGTAGGCGCGGCTACGCCTCTCGTAGGTAAGAGCTTTTTTCCTGCTGCCTTCACATTCCGCTGCTATACAGAGCTTTTTTTCCTGCTGAGTTCACTCTTTTACTAGAAATGAAATCTTTTTCCTGCTGCATTGTAAATGTTTGACCTGTTTTTGGTGCTTATTTAAGTTACCTTCTCTTTAAGGCACTTTAATCTCAGTGATGACGAAGTCAAACGAAAGGAAAATAAACAAAACATCCGATTAGTTTCCTGTTTTCTACCAGTTTGTTTGAACGATAAAAGTGACTCAAATTTCCATATTTAATATGTAATTTAATCGCAATGCTGATTAAACCGGGGGAGTACCGTGCGGGACCGAAGTCCGTACAGCACCGAAATCCGTACACCCTGTTGAATTTGTTTATTTATATGCATCATAACAATGTACATATTATACATGAATACATATTCATGTTCATTCATGCATTAGCTTAATGTTTACGTCAACAATTAAGCAGAATGTCATGCAATTAAAATAAGAAAAATAAAAACCTCAACACGTGTCGGGCATTTCTGTCAATCGGTTGTGTTCTTAACGATTTTCTAAGAAAATTTCTCGGATTTACTTCAGTTCGTTAAGCGTATTTCAGTGATGTTTGCAAGTAGTTTCCTGAAGGTCGATCGAAAAGGTTAGTGTTTATCGTTTTATATCTCAATTCTTAGCAATGGATCGTTCATATAGTATTTATTTATCAAAATTAGTACTGTACGGATCTCGATCCATATATAACAGCTGATTCTAAATCCGTACACTTGTGCATCACTAATGACGATTCTACTTTATCCAATGTTTTTCAGCAGATCATGGAAACTTAATACACGTCGGAGGATTTGGAGAAGACTGTGGCAATGATGCGTGCAGAGAAATCTTACCGAGAAGCATCCAGGGATTTTGCCGTTCAATTCACCACCATAAGAGATGCCGTATTGAATCGCTACTCTCTTATTTTATTCGTATTGTAAACGTTATATTATTAATATCTTTTAATGAAGAGCGTCAAGAACCGGCCGAAAAGTAAAACAACGCAGCTCCCCTACAGGATATCACCAACACGCATATACAAATTAGGGACCATGCATAAATGACGTAGCATTTGAGGGGGGAGGTGAGGGTTTCAGAATTTGTGACCGGCCATGTATTGGATATAGCCAAATACGCTACGATGGGGGGGGGGGGGGGAGTATAAAATTGATCAAAAATATGCTACGTCATTTTTGGATGCTCCCTTACAGAGAGCAGACAGAAATGGGCCAGAGAGCATTCCCAGCAGTAGCTACCAGCGAGGAATGACCGGAAATACACATGAAAGTAGTGCGGGCGAAAATTGATAAAGAGAACGCAAAGAAACAAAGGATTGAGGAACGACAAAAGAAAAAGGTTGAGCGAAAGAGGAAGAGGAGGAAGAAAAGGAAGAAGAGCAAAGAAAGTTCCCTAATAAACAAATACCATGAACGAACTTTATCCCGGATGGGTTAAGCTTTCTATTATGGTTATTTTGATTAGGGTTGGAAGCAAGAAAGCATTATAACTTGCAAAGGCAATGGTAACAATGGAGAAGAAGCAGAAGAAAGCTGTGGAAAAGAAGCAATGACAGATCTGTATTTTTATGATTATTACTCTCTTGACGTATTAAATTAAATTAAGTTATAGTCGTTATTTTACCAATTTTAATTTTCATGCACAAAACGAAAAACTAATCCTTGATGTCAGTTCATTGTCTTTTTTTGTTGGTTTCTAAGATGGTTGTATTTTTCTTTTCCTTATCCGCCATTATAGGGCTACCATCTTAGGAACCGGTTAATTTATCGCTTGATGCCAGTGGGTTGGTGGAGCGTTTCCATTATCGTTGTATTAAAGATGTTTCGACAGTCTTCTCTTCAGTTTGCTATTATTGATTCGACAACATTGTCCAGGCTACACCGCCCAGTTTAGTCCCGGTTAATAATGTTTTATAGCGTTGATCTGGAGCACCCCCAAGTTCCAAAGTATGGCGCATCTTGCACGTTATCACATGTCAAATTTCAAAAACCTCGAAGTTGTGATCGGAGGAAAACTCCAGTAAGAATATTTAACCCAAGGCACTGATATAGAATAAAATTTGGAAGAAATTAATCCTTAAACATGATATTAGTTAGCATGAAAATCCAGAACAGTTACCTTCTTAAATAAAAAGAAATCAGTTACCTCTCCTTTGAATCGATTGGAGCATCAATTAATCTAACGCTGATATCATTAGTTAAAAAAGTAAAAGTAAAAAAAATGAACTTGAACCTTCTTATGTAAAATCGTACACTAAATTCAACAATGTAGTCGAAAAAAATGTCAGTAGGATAGTTTTTGAGATACAGCTAAAAATGAAAATTCACTTTAAACAAGTTTGATTACTATAATACAAATATCTCGGGTTGTAATGAGATTATATCAATTATTTTAACGCTAAATTAGAGGTAAGAAATTTTTTCGTTCGATCAATTGAACATCAATTGTCAGTGAAATTGATGGTATTGTTGTTAGTTAATAGTTTGTTTTTTAAGTTTTCCTAAGAAAAATTGAATTTCTGCTAAGTTTTAAGCATTGTAAATTAAAATGTTTATGGTGGTTCTACCATTACTCTCACGGAAAAATAGTGTTAGAACGATCGAAATAAAATTTTATCACGTTTAATTTGGCGTTAAAATAATTAATATCACTTCATTGCAGCCAGAGATATTTGTGTTTTAGTTTTTTTAACGTGAGATTTCATTTTTTAGCTAGGTGAAGGAGGGGCATAGTGAACAGGCGGGGTATAGTGAGCATCCCGTACTTTGGCTCTGGATCTCCAACTGCATGAAACAAATCAACTGGTAGTAGGATCAATATCATTAAGATATTGATCCTACAGCCAACAAATTTGTTCTGAACGGCCGGAAGTCCAAGCTGGAGCACGCGCGATGCTCACTATGCCCCACCTGTTCACTATGCCTCTCTTACCCCTATATCTCCAAAACTATCCTACCGAGATTTTTTTGGACTACATTTTTGGATTCAGCGCACGATTTTACATGGGAAATGACAATCAGCGTACAAAGTTCAAATATGCTGTAAACTAGTGTATTTAAACGAATATAGCTGTTTTGGACTCTTAGCCAAGCAACTACAAAAAAAATACTTTATTCAAAATAGCAACACGTTTTTTTTTTCATTGATTTGGATCGATTTACATTCATGTACGGATTTTGATTCATGACTGTACGGATTTTGATTCATCCTCAACACAGTGTACGGATTTCGATTCAAAACTGTACGGATTTTGATTCAATCGTAAAACGCTGTACGGATTTTGATTCAAGATATGTGCAATTTAAATCCTTTTTTCTAATAATTAAAGGTAATTTTAAGACCTGGTGTTTGCAAATATTGGAAAAATAAAGGTAAATGTAAAGGAAAAAGATGTGATACAGAGCATAATGTGATAGCATTATTTAGTATTGACCGTTAATGATTCTCTCGTGCTTAGGTGTATGGATTTCGGTCCCGCACGGTATTCGGTATTTATTATTGTTGATATCACATATATTAATTATATTTTTGTCTACAGATTTCATCGTGGGACTGAACCAAGAAACTAGCTAAGAAATTACGTGGAGGAAGTTGATACCGGACATCTCCACGGAACACCAGCGGCCGCGCGACAAATCCAGTGCCCCCAAACAACCGACCGATTACGAGTTTCCCGAAAACTCAACCAGATTGCCATTTGCAACGAAGGTAATCGGAGAGCTTGATGGACAACGGTGGAGTATTAGGTAAATTAAATTGATTTATCTTGAACTAATCCTTTTCGCTTTCGTTTTAGATTTTTCCAAAATAATCGAAAAAAAAAAACAACAAAAATAGCGTGGGAAAGAACTTGTAATCTCTGACTGATCGTCGCGAAATACTGATGTCGAGGAACGAACAACGAACAAACAGCTCGAAAGTGTACCAGTGACTCCGAATCCACCATGAGGAATGGACCAAGATCATGTAGAACTGCAGCTCAAAAGATGCACTGGTGAGTACCTTTTTTTAAACATTAACTAATATAAGTAATTAAATTACTTACATAGAATTAAATTAGTTTTTTTTTTGGAAATTGTTAAGGCTACGCAATAAATTAGTAGCGAGTGTAGTACCTACCAAAATAATTCCTAATTTCAATTTCGCTAACACCCACAATTTTAGACAATTTTTTACCTTGATTGGTTTTTATTTGTGCATTTCGCCATAGCTTGTTCCATAACCTGCTTAATTATTTCTTCGATAATTATCCTACCTAACGGTGCCGGTGGTGTAGTGGTAAGCGTGATTACCTCTCACCCCAGCAGGCCTGGGTTCAATCCCAGTCGGCGCCACCGGGATGTTCTGAGGCGTAACATCTCTGATCACGCCTTCCTTCGGATGGGAAGTAAAGCCGTTGGTCCCCGGTTCATGAGTTGTGATGGGTCGATAGGTAGGGTCCAGGTGTGGGAGCTGCCTTCCTGGCACGTCGGTAGCATTGGTGCTCAGCACGGAAAACAAGATCGACGGAAAAAACAAACCAAAGGAAAAAAAAAAAATTATCCTACCTTTCGGTCTGAGAGATGATGAACTTCGTGGACAATTGTCCACGTAGACAAAATAATAAAAATTATAATCTTTTTATTTTGCAATTTTGGAATAATTTCAAATAAATGCCAAAATGAAAAACAACTTCTAATCTTTTAAATATGTACACGAGAAATTTCAATATTATCTTATAAAATTTCAATTCAATTAATTGAACCATGTACCTACTTCAGCATTAAATGTGGGAGTACTACGAAACGCCGAATCACAACCGGGGCCACCGGTTATTATAATATTACCCGACTATATAGCATTTTACGAGACGTTTCTGGTTCAACTCATGGATAAGGAGGCGGTTATCTAAAGCTGGGTTTCGACTAGGCAAGTCAAATGATCAACTCAGTTGAATTCAATTGGTTTAAAAAGTTGACATAAATGCTGACCAGTCAGAATTGATGTATTTAAATCGTTTTAGTTCATCATCCTCATAATCGTTTTTGTGAACGACAGGCTCCCTGCGCTACATTAAATCAATACTGGCTTCGGATTATTGCCCAGTCCACCAATTCAACAGTAAGCAGGAACAAAATGTAGGTAGGTACAGCAGCAAAATGCGAAGCAAGCAGGAAAAAAGCTCTCACGATCGCAGAGCACACACGATTTTTTTTGTGCTGTCCGGCGCTGCTATGCCTCTCGTAGGTAAGAGCTTTTTTCCTGCTGCCTTCACATTCCGCTACTGTGCAGAGCTTTTTTCCTGCTGATTTCACTCTTTTTTTTAGAAATGAATGCAGCAGGGAAGGATTGTAAATTCTCGATTACTTTTCCGAAGGGACGTATCTTTTTTGTAAACCAAATTGATTTGGCTTAGGGTAGGGGAAAATTTTAAGTATCTGATGGTAGTGGGTGCGTGGGCAAGCTAACAGGTACGCCACATCGACGATCGATTATTTACAAAAGCAGATACGTCCCTCCGAAAAAATATTCGTTTATTTTAACTGCTTTGATACTACACCGAAAAAAATTAAAGGGTTGTGTTCTAGAACGACCGCAGTATGACGTAGAACCACACAAAATTGATGTTTTTCATGCATTTTTGACTATTATACTTTATCTTAAAATTTTCAAGTATTTCAATGTTTCGGTTATGGTTCACTCAAAACAATTTAAACATTTTTCTTGACAAATATATTAATGTGAAATTTTACATGATTTTCATTTGACCACACATAAACAGAATCCACTCAGAAGTACACATGAAATTTATACGCAAATGAATAGTATGTGTGGTCACGCATGGTTTTTATATGTACATATATTAAATATGTGGCCGACACATAGATATTGATTTGTTGATCACGTTGCAACAATTCATGTGTGGAACACATACAAACTCCAGAACAAGATCCTTAGGATAAACAGTCCAGGACCCGAAATTCTGAGGTTCACCGCCTGGCTGGTCTTCAGCCTCTCGAAGAGCGACGAACGGTCTCCTTGGAAAGGTTCAGAGACACCCGTCTGAGATCAGATCTTCAGATCATAGGTGATCTGGCACGTTAGTTAAGTTAGACTCGTACTTAGGTAGGTTATTAAATTTTTCAATTAAAACAAAACACACCCCCAAGGGGTTTTCTGTTAACTAGATGAAATACGCAACTACTAAATTAGAATACCCAATGAACAAAGATGAAGAGCCAGATAGGCAAATCAATTGAAATGTAAAATCAATGTATACACCATAATCAACAGAAATAAACGAAATTTTACTACTACTACTTTTACAGTCAGTGGTGTGTAATTCATCAGCATCAAATCATCGAATATGTCTTTCAAGCAATTTTTTTCTTCTCAAATTTGAAAGTTATGATGCGGGAAGAAATTAAGGGAAAAAAATCCTGTTTTTACTATTAATAATTGTGGTTTGTTTAAAATTTATTTACCGGAAAAAAGTGATCGTCAAAGTCCATGTCTTTTTCGGATTATTGTTGAGGGAGGGTGAGGTTGTTGTGAAGGGGGGTAGGGGGTTTACAAACATTTATTTTCCTCATTGTGTCGCATTCCTCATTACGGTCACGCCGTGATCCACCTTTAGCCACTGACTTGGTCCTGCTTGCTGCAACCAAACCTGATAGGATTTCCCACCGTTTTTTATGAATGAGGCGGAGCAAAAAGTTTCTTTTGTGCAGAATATGTAAAAAAGGATGGACTTTGGATGTCAATATAATTGCATATATAGAGGTACCAGATATGTTTAACAGTCAGTTATTGGTAATCCATCGAGTGTATGTCCCTGTTAAGCAAATGTTTTTTGAAAATGTTGGCTCTGCATGTAAAAAATAAATTGTTTATACATAATTGTGGTTTGCTTAAAATTTATTTCCCGGAAAACATGATCGTCCAAGTCCATGTCTTTTTCGGGTTATTGTTAAGGGGGGAGGGGGAGAGATTGTTAAGGGGGAGGGGGTTTTACATGCACGTTTTTTCAAGTCTCATTCCTCATTGTGGTGGACACTCCGTGATCCACCTTTAGCCGCTGACTTAGTCCTAGGACCTAGTGTCACGCCGTCCGAAGCGGTAATGAGCAGACGCAGGAGAGCAGCGCTGATTAATATCTTTTCATGTTTAAGCAGAATGATGTGCAACCAAGTGGTATTCGTTTATGATGACTGGGTTTGGGAAAAAGGCTTATTTCATGAAAACAGTAATAAAATTATCATTTGTACATTTTCAATAGTTTAATTACAGAAAAATTGGAAAAATGTATATTTCAGCAGGTTCGTATTGTAATATCCTATCGATTGCCGTATTTGGATTTTAATTTCATCTATAAATGACAAAGTTACAAGCGTTCAAAACCTAACACTCCTTCACCACACATATTTTTTGATTTGGACCCCAGTATAGTCGACAAAGACGTAGTTCTACGTCAAAAGTTTTCATATAGTTTCCATTGGGAACACACATGATATTTTTCCAATAACAAAATTAATGATTCTTATCTGAAATTCACATACCATTTATATGATCACATGAATACTATGTGATAAATCACATAAATTTCATTGGACACATGAGGTTCATGTGATTTTGTAGTGCTTTTCCCAATTATGAGATCCAGCGAATCCAAACACATAAAGCAACCAACGATACAGACAAAACGGTTGCTACGACTACCATGACAAACTCGCTCTGTAACAAAGCTCGATCCGAGTGGTAAGCGCCCATTACATGTATCAATTTATTGACAAACATCGTATTGTCAATTTTCCTTACAATATTATCAATACATAAATATTGACAACATGAATGATAACACGCTTGAGCGCTCGTTACACAGATCAATATATTGACAATAAATTGACATACTGGCAATATTATTGAAAAGGTAATATTGATGACGATGGATTGCTGACGAGTATTGTTGAAAAAGTTATTTGCATTTCACTTAGTCAATATTCTTCCCCTCCCCAAGAGGAGGGAGAACGTACGTCATTTAGATCGACTGACTCACAAAGCACCTTCGTGCATGCAGTGTTGCCTTTTGTTTAAATCTTCGTGTGTGATATAAAATCGATTTTAAACTAAATAAAAAATGCGAGGGCGACACATCTAAATCTCAAGTCTAGATGCTCAACAAATCTCACACTAGCGAATCAATCTTCGAAAAATCTTCTTTCATTTCTCATCTACTTGCATCGCGAATCATCTTTTTGCAGTAAATCTTCAGAATCGTCATAAATCTTCTTTCTATCTACTCAGCGTGCGCACAGCTAGCCACAGCAAAACACAATCTTTTCTGCATCGTAGATAGAGTCGTCCCCCTCAACGGCACCGGTGGTGTAGTGGTAAGCGTGATTACCTCTCACCCCAGCAGGCCTGGTTTCAATCCCAGTCGGCGCCGCCGGGATGTTCTGAGGCATAACATCTCTAATCACGCCTTCCTTCGGATGGGAAGTAAAGCCGTTGGTCCCCGGTTCATGAGTTGATGGGTCGATAGGTAAGGTCCAGGTGTGGGAGCTGTCTTCCTGGCACGTCGGTAGCATTGGTGCTCAGCACGGAAAACAAGATCGACGGAAAAAACAAACCAAAGGAAAAAAAAAAAGAGTCGTCCCCCTCGAAAAAATGTATCTTTTTACAGTCACCGATCACCCAGGCTTCGTTTATATGGATGTACATTTTCTACAAAATCACAAGCATAATCATGTTATTTTTTTACTTTAAAATAAAATAAATACTACCAGCGTTTCACATACTTACACGTAACGTAAATTAATTATTATATGCATGATTTTCATTTATGAATGTTTACCAAAACATCAGCATGATAGTTTCTATTTAGGAAACTGCGTACCGTGAACGTGGGTTATTCAATTGTAGTAATTCCGCGCACTCGACAATCGATTTGATTAAATTCGAACTATTTGGAAGTACATGTTATGTGATCTGTGGTTCTGTGCATTTTCTGTGTCCTGTCAAACAGTTACAATATTTGGTGTACCAATTTGGTATTTTAAAGACAAGTCCGCGGAATTACAGCTCACGCAGAATAACCCACGTTCACGGTACATCCTATGTTAATTAATAAACTATATGTGTGGCCATTAATACAGTTTATATGACCTACATTAACTTTCTTGCACGTCTTTTGGTCATTAGTTAATAAATGATAAAACGAGTGTATCATTATGATAAAACTAAGCATTATAGATATGTATGGATAACATTAGGTAAACATTATTGTTCTAACGAAACAGGAGAGTTCAGTGATATCAAAAATAAAATTGGATGCTTTAATTAATCACCTAGTTCTTACATCATTCTGTAAATAAATTCTTTTTATTTTATATGGGAACTTAAGAATAGACCTGGAATAGATTATTATTAAACACTATTTATTCTAAAAATCCTAAAAATTAATATAAAATGTGCAAGTATACGTAAATGTTGGGTGCAAATTGGTTTCTATATATATCTTCTAAACCAGGACTCCACTTTTTGGTATTTTTTTAACTACGGAATTGTTGGGTTAAAATTTACAAATCAGTGAAAAAATTAAAAATTTAGAAATTTATTCCGAAAATGTACGGACTATCCCCATTTAATGATACAAATCAAATTTGTCGATTTGATTGATTTCCTTCGAGTAGCGATCATTAGAAATTTTACCAACTTTTTCAGCTGTTCAAAAACCCGGCAAAACTTTGGGTGATCCGAATTCAGTGTGTAGCTAGTATTTTCTATTGGCGTTGACAGCACTGTCGAAAAATTTGCTCTTCCAGCAAATGTAGACAGTTTCTTATGGGAATTTTCGATGGAGTGAAAGGATAGTACGAAGTCCGCCATGTTTCACGCACAGTCTGACGTTTGCTTATGGATTTTCTCATAGGAGTAAAGAGCTACAGAGTCGCCGTCAACGCCAATACATACAGGTCCAGCAATCGTTTCTGTTTGGACTCGAATGCAAACATTAACTCTAAACACACTTTCTTTCGCTGATCCATGTTTCTTGTGTGGGGAAATTGAGACAGATAATATTGAAATTAATACATGGCTAAAGGCTTCTAACGTATTAATGTTGTCAATATTCGTATATTGATGATATTGATGGTGAAATTGACTGTTTTTTGTCAATTCATTCTGAGTATTGACAAAGTGAAAATTAAAATCAACTTTTCGTCAATACTTGTCATCAATCATCGTCTTCACTATCACCTTTTCAATAATATTGTCAGTATGTCAATTTATTGTCAATATATTGATATGTGTAATGGGCGCTGTAGAAGGATAATGATATATTGCTTGCCTGCTTTGTTGCAATATACACGGATGAGGACATAGCTTGATATGAATCGGGAAAAGACATAACAAAAAAAATCCCATTAACACACGTGTATCATCTTCGGCTTTACTTCGTGAAGCAGCTTGCCAACAATTTGCTCGTTTCCTTCTACCGCCCCGAATGAGTTGGGTCGCACGAGCTTGTCATGAAAAAGAACGGTGAAGATTATATCATTATTGTTTTCCACTTCTGACATAGCGTTATTATTCGGTTCGTTGATCGTTTGTTATTTTGTCATTTGGAGATATTTTTGATTCCTTGATGAGATCACATGAAAGTTATGTGAAATTCTAATGGATATTTTCCATTGGAAATGTGATTTATTTTTTGAGTGTAGGGTAGGTGTACCAGTAATAGCTATACATTCATGTTGTAGTGTGTTCCTATTATGGCCTATGGAGATTCCATAGGTAATAATTAGAAGGTACCGTACCATAATAGAAACGTATAGCCATAACTGGTACACCTACCTTAGTGTTTATTTATTTGGCTGATGTTAAATTGATCAATAAAAGATGCATACAAAAAAGGGTCAAACGGCTAGCACACTGAATACACGCGTTTTGAAACAAAAATCGAAAAAAAAGTTTAAATCATATTAAAATTCATCTCGGTGTTGGTTGTATTCCAAGATATACTCTTCTCTATATACATGAAGAAACATTTGAAAAAATCTAAAAAGTAGGTTTGAAGAATCAGTACTGAACTGAATTACCACCGCCGTGTTAAATCACTTTAACGCTCTTGGATCATTCATGACTTGCCCGGTGGCGAGATTTGAACTCGTGATCTTTGGATTAAGAGGTATGGATGTTGATGGATGTTAATAATTTACACACAAAAAATGGCATAAATACAACCGATTTCTTGCAAACTTTGTACTTTTTTTTAACAGCAAATGAAATTACAGTTCTCACAATGGACTACACCGAAAAAAGTTTTCATGTAGCTTCCATTGGAAACGCAAATGATTTTCATCCATAAACAAAATTAATGGAATTCATCTGAATTTCACATGACATTTATGCGATCATTTTATATGATTTTTTTATATGAATTTCATCGGCCTCATAATATTCATGTGATTTTGTGGTGGGATTTTTAGCTATGTGATCACATGAAAGCTATGTGAAATTCAGATGGTTTTCATCCATTAGATATGTGTTAAATTTTTTGAGTGATAGTAACATTCTCCAGAATGGATATTTTCCATTAGAGTAATAAATTCCAAAGATTGGCAAATGGAATTCCTTTCGAGGCCATTACTGGGATACACCATAAATGTAATGTATAGCCATAACTCGTACATCTACGCTATTCAAATGAAAATTAATATAAATTGCTTTAATTTTTTTCACACAGGCTTGCCACAAATCATAACGCTAAATTCTTAAATACTTTAACTAGCAGTCCAAATTTCGCACTCTGGCACCACCTACTGAGTCAATTTTTAACGGAGCTGTTTATTAATAAACTAATCAAGCCAATTTTATCAACTTTTCTTTAGAAAGGAATGTCTTAACTGGTCTCGAGTTTGGTCAAGTTAGCAATTAGCACTAAAAGAACAATGTTTTACTCTAGTGCCACCTGACGAATTAATTCTAAACTAAACTGCTCGCTATGAACGGATCTCGTACTCTTGTAAATGCAAGTAAATTCGCAACTCAAATGTTTACTGCCACAATGGTCTTATCCAGGTAAACACATTTGCTGAAGGCAAATCTGGCAATCTGGAGAATTCTATCTAATTTTATCTTCCTCTCTTTAACCAGTCAATTCCCAACTAAACTGCTCATTACTGAATGGGTATCGTCATATATTTTTGAAAACTCCGCATACGTACCAATAAACCACAGGCAAACGAACATAACGCATTGAGTATTTTTGCTATAAGACCTAGTCATTAAAACATTGCCGCCATATGGTAATGGTAATGGTCAGTACTATCAACAGATGGCGGTAGTGTGTAAACGTCAAACGCAAATTGACCGTTAAATGCGTATTCGATGAAAACATGCAAGTTTTATATCTGGTTGTCTGTGCTTAAACAAAGATCCTAAGATGCAATCTACCAAAAATAAATTAGATAGGGGAAATGCAGCTTATGTTCGGCCTAAGTGTCCCTAATTTCTGCCCATACATAAATTCAGCAATCGACTAAATTTTCAATAGCAACCAAAAATATTCATTAGTAACGTCCCAATAACGCGTTCATCTAGATAAAATTGATAAATAGCAGATTTTTAGCGATGGGCCCAATATTAGATACATAGGCCAACAATTAGAGACATTTCCCCTATATTCAATTACTATTGAGAAATTGATGAAAATATACCAAACGAAAAAAAATCCCCTCTTTGTAATAAGAATTCGCTTTAATCAATATCGCTTTTTTCTTCGTTTGTTACAACTTTCAATTAATATTTCAACTTCGTGCTAATATGTTGATTAACTTAAATAATTTTAAACTTCAGCCATCAACATTAGTATGATCAAACACTAGCGAATAAATAAACACTAGTAGTAGCAGTTCAAAAATGTACCATCCAGCAGGGAAAAAGCTCTATTTTCTTCGATACAGTGAACTCAGCAGGAAAAAAGCTCTGTACAGCAGCGAAATGTGAAGATAGCAGGAAAAAAGTTCTTACCTACTAGGGTTAACTACCTCATTTCCGGCCTATTAAGCACAACCCGCACTTAGTATTTCTTAATCAAGCGCAGTTTAGCAAGAAACGGAATGTTATTATTACTGATGGCTTCAAAATTTATTTACCTTTCCGTATACGGTAAGATTTGATAAAGAGAAACCAATAGTTGAGATATTGTCAAAAGTCTAACACTGCTTCTTGACGCCAAACTCGGCCTACGGATTCTAAACTCGGCCTAACGCATTGAAACGCCATTGAAACGCCAATGAATTAACTTCGGCCTATCGGATGAAGATAAAAATTAATTCGGTCGGAGCGCTTCTTTTGTTTTTGGGAATAATGGGTGCCAACCTTCATATCACCTTATTAGCTAAAGTTCCATACGCACAATTGACTTGTTAACTCTGAAATCATGGATTTATTTGATGTTTTCTGCTCGATAGGCCCAAAATGGGCGATTAGGCTGAAGTAGTTCTCTACCCTACTTGATACAGCAGAGTGAATATGAGAGGCGTGGCACAGACAGCAAAAAAAAATAATCGTTTGTACTCTGCTATCGTCCTTGTGTGAGTTTTTTTCCTGCTTGCTTCGCATTTTGCTACTGTACCTACATTTGTTTTCCTGCTTATGAAGTGTTTACATCTGTGCGGATTAGCTAGCACTAGTGTACTAGCCAACTAGCGTGAATTTCAGTTGCTCCTGAAAATCATGCTGGTAGACGCTGATGCCCTGTTTACATTGTGCTGGTGAGTTTTTTTTGCTAGCAGCTGGCTAATTAGCGCTAGTGAAATAGCATAAGTAAATTTGTTACCCCTAAGCTCGAGATAGCCGCGAGTAATCGGCCCCCGCTTTACTAACGTTAGTTTTAAGTAATTTTGTAACCCAAACGATGAATATCGGCTCCGCAAAGCTACGGCAAATGAGCCTGGAAAAATAAACGCATTAAAAAAAGAAATAGCATAAGTGTAAACACCCTATTCGTGTTGAATTGGCGGATGGCGTTTGCCGTATAGGAAATAATACGGCAATAATAGCAATATGTAATCTCCTCCTTCTTCTTTATGTGATGAACTAGCCTACGGCTAAAAATCACAAAAATAAAGAAAAACATCAACAATCCTTCTTCTTCTTCTTAATCTCTTTATTTTACTTCGGTCTTTGTTCCGCAATCTAGTGTCAATCACCGACGGACATCGATTGCCCATCGAATGTGCAGGAAGGCTGCTTCCACACCCTGCGTAGGATATCGCACCCATTCAACACACATGGGCTGGGACCAACGGCATTTCTGCCCTTCCGAAGGAAGATGTGATCAGAGATTTTTAAACCACAGAAAATTTCCACCGACCTGGGATTGAACCCAGACCCATTGAGGTTAGAAGCAGTCACCACCGGCGCAGGCATGATATACCTAACCGATTTAAATACAACAAATCTGATTAATCATTATTATGAACAGCAACAAGCAGGCATGGAAAATCATTTGCATTCATTTACATTCATTTGCCCTTAACTTTTTTCATCAATAAAATTCCGCAAAATGATGTATGGAGCTTTTGTAGGTTTTGTTATTAGCTACAACTTTTGTTAAAAATCTTATGAATGACGACGAACCAGAGCGAACAGAAGCCACTACTGTTTTTTAGTGAATGTATTTTACATTCATTGAAAAACTGTAACAAGTTCTACCCGCTCTAATTCGTGATGCATAGGAGATACAGATTTGAGCTATGGGCAAAAGTTGTAGCTAATAAAAAAAAGCCTACTAAAGCTCTATACATCATTTTGCGGATTGCTGTTGATGAAAAAAAGTTAGAGGCAAATGAATGAAAATGATTTTCCATGCCTGGTAACAAGCCTTAATAGGCCATTATCCATATATAGTGAAACCAAACCCATTCTTACTATAGTTTTAAAAATTTAAAATTTAAAGGATTCCGATTCATGTTAGGTTTTAGCCATTTACTAAGAAATGTCTGAAATAATTCTGGATGGAATGCGGGCTAACACGCGCCACGGGGTGATATCACTAATGGTATATTTTCTTGAACTTTTTAAAGATAGCACTCAGATCAGTAGTTCACCTAATAATTTTGGATTAAAAAAATTCGCAGTTTGAAAAATATCTAAATCGTTGTTTTTTATTATATTATCGAGTATATTACCATATTACAATGGCACGTATTGGGGCTTATTACGGATGTCACTTCACGGTGAAAACTTGTCACTTGTCGTCACGGTGAAGTGATTCCCATTTGATTTGTACGGCAATCACGGCCCTTATTCCGAATATCACTTCCTTATCACTGTGTAGTGACACCCTTAATAAGGCCCATTATCTCACCTAGAACTTTATTACAAATGGATTGGATTTGGTCTAACTGGGCATCCAGCATCATTTAATACACTTAAGTTTTAATAAAACTGGTTTGATGTGTCACATGATAGATTCTGTTGTTAATTAAAAGTTCCGATCAGTTCTCTGCGATTCCAAGGTAGAAATATGTCTGTATGTTTGATGAGTCCAGGTGATTCAACATCGAAATCCCAGCGTACCCATTAAATTTGTCTAGTCCATTGCTGGATCTTTAAACTCAAATAATATTTTTTCGAAACCTTCTTTAACTGCTTTCAGAAAACATCCGAACCTTCCCTGAATCTACCTAATCATTTTATTCATTTTACCTATGAAATAATATATAAATTATTCACGAGAAAACTACAAATACAAAATACAATAACCTCTCGATGAACATTTCAAATGGTCCTATCTGCTTTGATCCATTCTCTTCGTCGACTTTCTCTTTTGATAACCACTGTTATGCAAACAGATTTCGCGCTAATTTTACAAGATATTTTGATAAAGGAGATTCTTATCTAGCATCCAAAACGTCAAATACAATAAGGGAAAGGTTTTGCAGCTGAATTATTAACGGAAGAGAAAGTCGGTGAAGAGAATCAATCAATGCAGATAGGACCTTTTGCAATGTTTATCTAGCCCTCTATTTAACTAATAACGACTAATAGACTCATATGAATGTTTGTTTTTGAATTAATTAACGAATTATATACAACCATTAAAATGATGTATTTATTTACAATTAGTTTAATTTAAGCATAAATCTACATACAGAGATCGATTCTGTAGTTTTGGCATCACTGCACTTTTATATTCAAAATTGTCAATCCAGCAGGGAAAAAGCTCTCAGTGTGAACTGAGCAGGAAAAAAGCTCTGAACAGCAGGCAAATGTGAAGTTAGCAGGAAAAAAGCTCTGCGGAGCAAAAAAATGTGAAGCTAGCAGGAAAGTTTTTTTTTCTTGCTGGTAGTTCGTCGTTTGATACATAGGCGGCGCAAACAAAAAAAATTTTCCTGCTCGAATTTTCCTGCTAGTTTGGCAGAGGTAAAGCAAGCCAGAAACATTCTTTTCAAAATCACGCTTCACGTGCTTTTAGTCGGAAAATAATCCACTTCCTTCCATTTTTTCGCGTTTTAGTTATTAGATTTGTGTGATAAATAATTACTGTTGTAATATTGTGAATTCGACAACCGTTTGTGCTTTATTTATAAATTAAGATTCAACATCGTGAAATAAAAAATGGCAAATGTTGACTACGATCAGCTGAACGCGCGGCTGCGCAAACGCCAACCAATCTCGATGGATTATTGAATGTGTCCTTACTGGATTCGATTGTTTCGGGACCTGCCAACAGCCTGAACGCTCATAACATGGAGGATCAATCTCCTCGATTACGTGATAATCGAGATGCAATCGAAAAGCACCGCAATATCCGATGTCAGATGTTGGACAACACCAGCTCGATTGGAAGCAACAAGGAAAATGTAAAACCCCCGTCAATTTCAGATGTTAGGGTTGAGGTGCAGGATGTTCAGCGTTTGCGAGTGTTTGAAACGCTCCAGCAAGACTGTCAACGTCAGCAGACAAGGCTGAGTCGTAGCTCGAGGCGAAATTCTCCGGACAAATGCAATCAGAAGAACGAGCCGGTTAATCCTCGTTTGAATGACGGCAAGAAACGAAAACTGTTCGCTAAGCAAGCGGAACCAGATAACATGAACTTTAGCAATGATTCGCAGATTCAACGCAGCAAATATGTCGACAGGAAGTTGGTGAATACAGTGAAACCCATCCAGACGTTGGACGTGAAACCTTTGAAATTGATCCAAAATATTGCCGAAGAAAGAATTGATCTTTTAAGTGAACCATCCACATCGGAAATGATGTCCAACGACGAGTTTGATCGATCCCTTCAGGCGTTCATCGACCATTTGCACACAAAACTGGAAAAGAACATCCGAAAAATCAATCAGATGGTGGAACGTACTACAAAGAAATTCTTCAAGCGTGAACCAGCTCCGGAGAATCCTTACGATTTCGTCAATACGGATGACAATGAACAAACCGCCCGAAAAGGTGGAAAATCCGCCGCTGGCAAAGGAAAACGAAAGTCACCGAAAACAAACGATGGACATGTTTCGTCGGTGAAGAAAGCCAAAAACGTTGCAAACCAGTCTCTTCGCACTATTGGAGGCGAACCAGCCTAAGGCTGAAAGCCTCCTAAATAAAGCTAAATTAATTAATTAATCTCTTCGCACTAAGAACGCTAAGCCCACCTCTTCAAAAAAAGGTAAAAAGCAAACATTTCCAAAGGCAGCAGACCCTCTAGTGCCGTCTCGAGCTTCACTACCTCGCGCTAAGAAGCCTGATCGTATCATCGACTTGGCATCAGATTCGGAAGAGGAAGCTGTTGTTGCCCAGCAGCTATTTGCCAAATCAACACCGGTCGGGGGAGCAAAAAGCAAGAAGCGTTCGATTGATCACATAGTAGATGCACAGCAGAAACAGGAAAAGGTGGCCAAGAAACAGCGTGTTCCTCTGTTGGAAATCAATGCTAACAATAGCACTATTGTAACGCGACGGAATTACAAGAAGAGTTCAACTCCGAGTGCTCTACAGCAGACGGCGGCCGCTTTGATCGAGCAGGAAAAGTACAAAGGTAAATTAAATTAAGGCAGATCAATGATTCTGTCTGGATGTTTCATTCATCCCTATTCTGTATTCCGTTCGAAACGGATTTCCCATATTTCTTTTATATGAGAAATCCGTTTTGAACGGCATAGAGATGGTGATTCTCTAATTCAACAGTACTATTCTGCTTATCTAAGGATCGTAAGATCCTAACCCATAAACGCATAACATTGGACTGTTATGCGTTTATGGGCAGTTAAGTTAAGGTAGGACCGAATATTAGCGACTACACAATTTTATACTGAGTTTGTTGTCGGTTCAAATTGGAACATGTATCAAGATAGTGTTACCTTGCGTTATCTTGCAAGGGACAAACTTTGTAACTGACAATAAACTCGGATGGTTAGAAACAAATGAAACACAAATAAATACCTAAGTTGAAGCAATATTATTATCTATTAGCACTTAATTCGCTTTAAATTTAGATGTGCATTGATTTTGTTTACCTCGTACTCGTTTCAGCACAATCTCTGCAAACTTCATCGTCTATTTCGGACCACAGTGTGCGTACTGAAATTTCCATGGAGTTTCCGGGCGCCCATAACCAGTTACCTATGGAACCGCCTACATTGACGGAAGCCATGATTCGCCAGTACCAAAGCTTCGATAGCGATGAACCGATTTCACAGTCCCTCGAAGTCAATCCAAGTCCTCTGCCCGTCCCGGCGGTTGAAAGTCAATCAAAAACTAACGCTGACGTGTTCGCTTCGAAGTTCAATATGAACTACGCTGCTAATCGGTACACGCTGAAAAAATTCATTTCGAACAACGATCCAACCTATAACAGCGACGAAGAGGTTTCTCCTGCCCATTTGGCAACCAAGCTGCCAAACGATGGCAATGAGTCTATCCTCAGTGAAAATATTCGCGTTGGCCATGATACTGCCAATCCTCCATCATGGAGAGATGATTCGATTGATTTGCAGTTGTCAGATGGTAGCGTTGTGTTGAATGAGACGCAACCACCGTATTATCCAGCCACGCCGAAGGCTCAGCCGGTTCTTTTTGATTGCAATAACCAAGAAGAACGCAAGGATTCGGAAAAGCGTGCCAACGACATGAATTCAACGAAACATGTTTCGACCAGCGGTGCAGGGAACCAGAATAAAACTAATAGATCGATCGTACAGGCGGCTCTATTCAACAATCCTCCTGCAATGGACGCTATGATGATTGACGAATTCAGCGCCAAATTACATCAGGAGCTGAACACATCGTTGTCCGACTTCGAGCAAAAGGTGAACAAACTGGCAGGAATGAAGGCGGCATTCGAACCTGATCTTTCCGGGCTCCACATAAAAGAGATCAATCAAAAATGCGTCGAAATCATGTCGCTGAAAGATAGATTGGATGAACTTTTTACCGAACTGGCCGAACTGTGCAACGATGCAGTAGAGAAGTATGCTTATGGGTTGATTTGTAAGGTAAATGGTAAATCTCACACGATGTTTTTCCATTGTAGGTCGGATCGGGTAACGATCAGTGCCGATAAGCTGGCAAGATATACGGAATCCAAGGCAAACTACTACAAAGAACGCGTACAAATAACGTATAATAACGTATATCAGGCGCCATTTTAGAAGTATTATGAATTAGATCGGTATTTTTTATGATATGTTAGGTTTATCTGATCAGGTTATGAATTGTGAGTTAATTTGATCTTGAACTGTGAAGATGAATGCAGTGCTTTAATTTTCTAAATTGCATTTCTCAGCATTTAGTAATTGTTTGCGCCTAAACGTATGCAACCATTATACACCTATTATTCAGAGACGAGATGTGAGTCGATATGACAAATAAAAATACGCAATCAACATAGCTATCGGTTCGTACGCGGAAGTGTATCGCATAAGTTAGTCTTGTAAACGTAAATAAAAGCTACTCATAACTACTGAACATAAATCGTCATCGACGGCATTTTGACAACTGAAGAGTGAATTCCAAAATCAAAATAGGAGCAACATTCTACACACACACACCTTCAAAATGAGGGGTGTTCAGGTTTTTTAAATGCAAAATTGAAAGAAATACGTCAAGTTGATATTGACCAAATTTTGAGCGTATCACCCTTTATGTTCAGACTACTATACATAGTGGGTTAAGAGCGGACAAAATTGAATGTTTTTTCAACAAGTTTAGATTTGTTGCTATGTTTCCCATGTTCCTTATTCATTTTTACTATGACATTTTTTTAGGCCCACCTAGATACTACCACACCAAAACTCACACTTCGTTTAAATTTAAATTTATTTGAATAAAACAAATAAAATATAGCTTTATAATAGGACAAATAGTAACCAAGAAAAAATAAATAAAATAACTAGAAGAAATGACAAATCTAACATAAACTAACAATTTTCAGGTGTGTGATGAGCTATCTACAAAATAAACTTCAGTAATGAAGTTGGGATGAACCCAGTAGAATTAAGTTCCTTCAAAGAGATCCCTAACTCATAAATGACTCTAATAATTAAGATATGCAATTTAATAAATTATATTGTGTGTAGAAAAGTGCACTTTTTTATTATGAACTTTCTAGTAGTTGACACGAACTTATGTCAAAAACTCGTTGATTTTTTATTGTAGTGCCGCTACACAGAACTGTTTACACAATACTGGTTTTAATACTTGTTTAAAGGAAAATTCTGTGCGATATGTGTAGAATTGAAGAGTGAAATACAATTGCGGTAGGTGATGGATGATGTTTAAGCATCTATTTTGCAATACTTGAAATTTTACCAACTTTGTTTTGCAAGCATGTCCCCTAACGATGGCTAGGTACTGCATATGAGAAAGTGGCATGCACTGGTTTTAAACCGCATTGTTCACTGTAATTTTTGAAACTAGCTGGTTGTCACATTGTATTCTGAAGAGGGAAAGGGAGGAGTGAAAAGTCAAAACGCCAGTTAGTGTCAAAAACTACAGTGAACCATGTAATTTAAAACCCGTGCAGACCACCATTACCGAGCGTGGAAAGCTAGATGCAGCCATGATAAAACGTTAGAAGAGCATTCCTAGGCACAAATTTGCCAACACGATACATTGAGTCAAAGAAAGACGAGACTTTCCTTTGGACATATACTATTGACTAAATACATGCTTGGCATACACAGTTGTACACCTCATTTGTTGAAAACTTTTCACTCAGTTGGTGAAATTTGTTTTTCTTTAAAGTAATTGATAGATTAGGATCATAGTTTACTATAGATATGCAAAGAATAGGTAAATCTTAACATTTGAATCAACACCAATGATTTTTTACACTTACAGTCCGAGATGTGCAGCGAGCATTTCACACTTCATTTTTACAACGCAAAAACAAATACAGTTTATTACTAGAATTAAAATCCACTTTTATTTACATATCTATAACAAGCTTAAACTCTATTCTATCTACTGCTATAAAAAGAACTATGTGACGTCAACTGTGTGCAAAGTTATTAGCAAATGAGCAGTTTGTGACCAAAACTGTGTATGCCAATTATGACTAAATATATATTATATTAAAGCAACTGATAGAAAAGAGTTTTTGGTTCATATAGATACGTAAAACACAGTAAATTTGTATTTAGACAAAAAGCTGATCCTATATTTGCGTCACAAAAACGAAAAGAGAAATAATCGTTGATCATTTCAGACTTACAATGAAAAAACTAATTAGTGTGAATTCAAATGTTGTGATTTATCTACTCTATGCGTATCTACTGTGAACTCTGATCCTATTATATCAATTGCTTGAAGTAAAACCAACCGGTGGAAACTAACGATTTTAAATTGGCTAACTATTTGACTAGCCTATTGGTCTCAAGCAAATCGATTGACGTACTCCATTCTAGTTGAAATTCTAGTACTACATTATGTTTGGCTCTGAGTATTTTATTGGTTAATCAAGTATTATTGTGAAGATCTTCAACTGTTCAAAAATTCAAATGTCTTCTCTCAGGTATTCTCCCAAAATGGCTCGTTGATCAGCAAGTATTCAAAATATCTCCAGCTCTACAACTCCAGAGTTAAGTTCCTGTGTATATTCAGGCCAGCAAAGTATTATACTGACAAAAAAACACTTATTTTGGTTATACCACAGAGAAGTTATAATTCATAATCAACATTTTCATGAAAGAGGCTAAACCATCAAGTCAAAATCTTCTAATCTATAACAAAAATCTGCTTAAATTTAAAGACTTAAGCAGCTTTCGGAAGTTTTCTTCTAGATCAACATTTCATAAAATATCCGCAGTTCTACAGAAATGACCTCCGGAAATGACAGGGGTAGGACGACGAGAGGAACAGACTCCTCCGCACGGCTGCCAATTCGGATCTCCCCCACTGGCCAAGGTCCACTGGTACGGAGACAAAAGTTGGCGCATACCTCCACCAAAAATCGAGAGTCGGATAAACAGCAGGTTCGAGGCTGGAGATAGCTTTGCAGCGCTGAGGAGAACAGTAGCCGGACTACCCAACCCATGCCCACATATACACGGACGGATCACTTTCCCGAGCCTGGGTCGGAATTGGAGTAGTTATAATTTCAGCACCGATGAGTAGCAGCCTACCGCCACAATGCTCGGTTTTCTCCGCCGAAGCCACGGCCATGTTTGTTGCCGTTACAACACCCTCGGACCGGCACAAACTGGTGCTATCTGATTCGTACAGCGTGATACAAGCATAGAGGTAACTCTAAGACCAGAAGGTCGCGAAGAAACGTGCTCAACTTTTTGGCTCAGCTCTGGTACTATCTTCGGTCCCAAGCTAATCGATGCACCCCTCGAAACATAGGAAAGTCCACGATCCCCTCATTTTGTCTGCCAACTTTTAAATAGCGAATCAAAACAAACATAGTGTAGTACTAGAATGTCGACTAGAATGCGAACGTTAATCGGTTTGCTTGGGACCAATAGTGAGTCAATTTAAAATCGTTAGTTTCCACCGGTTGATACAAGCCCTTACACCTGATACCCCGACTCACCCCTGGATACAGGGTATCGTTGAGGCCACACCCCCGAACACGGTGTTCACCTGGATCCCTGGGCACTGTGGTATCACAGGAAATAGCGAAACCGACAGCCTGACAGGGTCTGGACCAGCTTGCCCTTGTTACACCGACGAAGTGCGATTGCAAGACTTTATGTGATGGATAGTTAACAAAATGTGGGAAGCCTTGGAAGTAGAGTGGTGCCAATCAAAATCCCTCTTCATCCGAAGAATCAAAGTAACGACGAGCGAGTGGACGGATATGCCGAAACCGAGGCCAAAACTACGGGACCAGAAGGTGGTTTCTTGTCTAAGGACAAGCCATACAAGGATCTCACATAGTTTTGGTGGGACGCAGTTCCACAAAATGTGCGACGTTTGCGGAACCACTGCATCGGTGGAACACACCTATGCCTGTGTCCGCAATACCAACAACAATCAATTCGAAACTAACGATTTTTAATTGGCTCACTACTTGACTAGCCTATTGGACCCAAGCAAATCGATTAACGTACCCCATTCTAGTCGAAATTCCAGTACTACCCTATGTTTGTTTTGATTCGCTATGAAAGTTTGACGGATAAAATGAGGGGTTCGTGGGTTTTCCTATGTTTCGAGGGGTGCATCGATTAGCTTGGGACCGAAGATAGTACCAGAGCTGAGCCAAAAAGTTGAGCTCGTTTCTTCGGGACCTTCTGATCTTAGAGTTACCTCTATGATAGCAACATCTGCGGGAGCAATATGCACTTCCCAACAGCATTAGGGACATCCTGGGCGACGAACCTTTCACTTTAGCGACAGTTCTTTACTTCCTTAAGGACGCTGGACTATACAACAACATTTAGGTCCTTTTAATTTTTTTTACTTTCGGGACATCTCTGCCAGACGGTGGCTTACTCCTCCTACGGTGGAGCTCTGATCTCGTTCAGAATCCTACCCATATTGCATTATTTTCGTTGCCTGTATTGTTAGTCATTTACTGGAATCTATTTTAATCGTTTCTCTTTGAGTACATGTGAAGTGTAAGCCAACTCCGTAACAACATTTCCACGAAAAACCCCCCTCTGGGCCCCCTCTTTATAGAGATGAACTAGTCAACGGTTAAAAATCTCTCTAATAAAAAAAAAGAAAGAATATCTTCACAAAACGTAAAACATCTTCAAAATGTCTGCCTGAACAAAAAAATTATCTAAATGATATTCGAACATTCCTGTATAATGTTGTTATTATCGATCATACGATTTTTGGACAGAAATTTGTCGATCTGCTGTTTGATAAAAAAAAACTTATTTAATTCAGAAATTTTTCCTTCCCTCAGGATTTATTTAGTGGAAAATCAAATATATTATATTAACAATATGATCCACTCTTTTGCATAGCTGGCGAACCAAATTTTTAGCGATGAAAGCACCTCTGTGGCCAAAAAGGCTACCAATGTATTTGTTTATCGTCACGAGGGGTAAACCAAATGAAAATTAGTTTAATATTTCAAATGAATGTATTTCAGCATATTATTTTATTTGATGACAACAGTGGCATGTCAGGCAAATTTTAAAGTAATATACACAATGTAATTAATAAAAATAATATGACTCTTACTTTTGTAATAAGTGCTATATTCGCACCCCTCGATTGTGATTGAATGATTGTTGCTGACCTTTTTCAACGCTAGATGGTGTGTGAAGCAATATTTTGCGGGTCGCCATTGCAATATTTGGAAAAGGCATGAATGGATCAAATTGTTAATATGATATATTTGGGAAAATGCAACCTTTGTCACCTGCCGGTCATGGCTACCACGATGTTGATTTCCTATTGGATTGTTGTTTTATAACTCGATGGTCCCTTTAATATCGAGTTGTAGAGAGTTCACTGTAAAATAATCATACGAATCTAATAAACTTTTATTACTATCAGCTAAATTTATTGGAATATTCATGTCTCCAACCAAGCTTGGAAATGCTCATTTCAGTTAAAATACTATTTTTAATGTTATAATGATTATTTG
This sequence comes from Ochlerotatus camptorhynchus, assembly GCF_037179485.1. Taxonomy (NCBI): domain Eukaryota; kingdom Metazoa; phylum Arthropoda; class Insecta; order Diptera; family Culicidae; genus Ochlerotatus; species Ochlerotatus camptorhynchus. The sequence goes on from NW_027041204.1 coordinate 122,236, forward strand.
TTTTTGTAAGATACAAGAAGAGTTTGCAAATTTTCTGTCTGACTTATAAAACCTGTCAATTTCACTTTCAGAAGGTCACAATTAGCGATTTTATGATCGCTGAGCACTTACGCTGAGTGAGCAATCAGCGATCATAAAATCGCTAATTGTGACCCTCTGAAAGTGAAATTGACAGGTTTTATGTGTCATACACACATTTTATATCCGTTTCTTGAATCTATCACATAGTTTCATCAACAATCAATACGAAACTAACAATTTAAATTGGCTCACCACTTTAGTAGCCTATTGGTCCCAAGCAAACGATTAACGTACCCTATTCTAGTTGAAATTCTATTATTACACTATGTTTGTTTTGATTCGCTATGAAAGTTTGACAGATTACATCAGGGGTGTGTGGATTCATGCAGAACATGCAGGGGTGAGTGAAATAGCTTGGGACTGCTTGGGACCGTTGTTCTGGTACTGAGTGAGCCAAAAATAATAATGATTTTCTTCGGGACCCAGTGGTCTTAGAGTTACCTCTATGGTTTCATAGCTACGAAAAATAATATTTAAGCTATTATGCGCGACTTGTCGCGTGAGTGTTACACTTTTTCACAGCTAGAGGGCCAACGATAAATGTGAATCCATCCCATTGGCGTCCTGCAGCAAAACTATGACAGCTCATGCGAACTCTGTGTGTGGAAATAAGAACTAGTGAACAGAGGATGTTTCTTCGATTCCCGCATTAGTTTCTATGGTCCGCAAAACGAAACTTGAATTTACAGTAAATTAAAATCATTTCCCGAATAAAACAATGGCATCCACAGGTAAGAGTTCAATATTGTCACAAGTGAAACACATTGTTGAGGCGATTTACTCAGGATTTTACTTCTTATAATGACTTCAAAAAATGTTTGCTGGTCGAAGTGGGGTTATGTGATGTTTGTTTTGAATTTCAGCTGATGGCCGGGAGGAAATCAAAACCAGCATTCTTCTAGTGGACATACTGGACTATGTAGCTGATTCCGTCCGACCAATCCGCGAGGGTAGCTGCGTTTTCGATGCCGGACATGTGATTTGCATCGGTTACACTGAAAAAACTGATATCGCAATAAGTTTCACCGGATTTGTTCGTCAATCTTCGCATCCAGGCCAGGTTCCACATCGAATCAACTTGAAGATCACACCTCATGTTTCATGCTGGCAATGCGATTGTTCTTGTAAGGCCGGAACTGGTCGCTGTAAACACATTGTCGCATGTTTATTGCATCTTAATCGGTATTATTTATACTCCTCAATCCGTCCTGCATTTCGTAATGTTTATTTTTTGTTTTAGATCTGGCTGTGCAGAATATCTCACTTGTACGGACAATGTCCAGGCATGGGGCATCTCTAAGGCCGAGAAACAAGCTCCATGGGGAGCTAGACGAATCAAGGAGCTATGTTGTGTTAGCCATCCACCAAAATTGGAGCCTACAGATGAAGCTACAAGGGAGCAGATATTAGCAGAGTCGTTCAGCCGGATTTTGCTCGGTATGCCAATAATAAATATTATTGAACCTGTTATACAGTGATTTTTTGGTTGGATACTGAGATGGCCAAATGGTCAATACTGGTGCACTTCGCCTACCTTTTTAAACGTTTATCTAAAGATAAAACTTTCTTCCTATTTCTAGCTGCTAACCATTCTGCTATCAGTAAGCATAGGAATGGCCGTCATCTGAACGACTCAATAGTGTCTATCAATCGAGCAGTACAATCACGAGCTTTGGAACGAGAAACCGTAGAATACTGTTCAGAAGATGAGCTCAAATTTATGCTATTGCAAGAAACTTCAAATACAGTGATAGCTGATGCTGACTTTGAGTCACTTCCTGAACAATTGTACTACAAAGAGAACGTATATATGAACATGGACAAGATATTACAAGTCGCCATGGATACTAAGGACCAGTCCACTAACTACTGGAAAATCCAAAGAACTGTACGTATCACTGCAAGTTGCTGCTATGGACTGTATACCTATTTATTCAATGAGAATGCTGATTGGAATAGAAAAATTTCAAAATATTGGAGTATGCGGAACATAAACACAGCAGCCATTAAGTATGGAAAATCTACTGAAGCAAAAGCGTTTCTGTGCTATAAAAATAAACGAAATCCGTGTGTGAAGAAATGTGGCTTGATTATTAAACCAGAGGAGTGTTGGTTTGCAGCATCACCCGACGGTGTCGACCCATTGGGAAACGTGATACTTGAGATTAAATGCCCAACGATTGGTGAAACAGGCTCAGTGGAAGATATTCAGAATTGCGGTACAGTGAAAAAATACATAAAATATTGTTCTGAACGCGGAGTTTGGAGACTAAACGAGAAACATCATTTTTATTGTCAAGTACAAATGTGTATGTGGGTTTTAGGTGCTCCAAAATGTGACTTTATATTGTATTCAATGAAGGATGACGATTTTTTGTTGATTGTGAAAATGAAAATGTTGTGAACGGTTTAAAAGGATTGTATTTTTCTAAAATGCTGATACATTTGTTGCCTAAAAGTAATTAATTATTAAAACATTGATTTATTTGCCAGCATCATCAAAAAAATGTAAGGTTAACGAATAAAAACTTAAATAAAACGGTCATTCATTCATGGTTCATTGTTGCAGGAAAAAAATAACAAGAAACGTCTCCGTATCAGCTGTCTAGGCAGATTGCAGTGCGACCAATTTTGCCCTGTGCCATCATCTGTAAATAGATAAAAAAAAAGCGTAAGCATTTTTCCTAACAATTTCAACAATATAAAGCTAAATTAGTTTTTGGAAAAATAGTTTGCCCACCATTCCTAGCTGTTTTTTGATGGTACAGTAATGACCAGATTACGCATCGGTTTTTTAGGGGTCATTCAAATATGACGTCCACTGTTGAGGGGGGAGGGGGTCTAAGAATTCGTGACAGTACGTGTAACAGGTATGGGAAAATGTGTGACACAAGAGGGAAGGGTGTTGAGAAATTCGGAAAAGTGGTGGCGTCATATTTGAGAGCGTTAGAAGGAAAGGGGTGTAAGTGACTTTGATCGATTATCCTTATCATCTTTCTCTTTCTTTAATAATTCAGCTGTAAACACATTTCTTGATGCGTTTGCCGTTATGGATGCTATATGAGAACCTTCTTTGTCAAACTTTGAGGCAGAAATAGCGCAAAATTTGTATAAGCCGTAATTATCAAAAGAAAAAGTCGATGAAGAGAGTCGAACAAAAACACTTAACCATGATTTCCAATCCTTCTAAAAAAAAAACACTGAAGACTGCATAGGTTTCGCAGAATTTCAAATATGGAGGAGGGGGGGGGGGGGTGTGTGTGTGAAAAAATCGGGTCATTACTGTATTTGATCTTGTGCCTTTGACGTTAGAGATATTATCACTACATTCTTCCTACGCAAATAAGACCCGGGGTCTTAAATGAAGCACATCATTTTTCCATCCACCAACTAGACTCAGGTATTATAAGTAAAGTCGGTCCTATGTAGCACATATAAGACCCCCAACAGGATCCACATATAAGACCAGTAATATCTAATAAGTGGATGCAGGGGGAGGGGTCTTATTTGCGTAGCAAGACTGTAGAGTTAGAAACCGAAATAACCCACTCGCGACAATCGATTTTACTCTCGTTCTGTACGTTTACCATAACGTCGCATCTAGTACACTGTATTCGTAGAATGATGCGCTATAATGCGCACTAGATACGACGTTATGTTTAACGTACAGAACGAGAGAAAAATCAATTGTCGCGTGTGGGTCATTTCGGTTTTCAACTCTAGCGACAATATGGATGTCAACCACTCACCGGGGCCAATATCTAATGGGGCTTTGCTTTATTCAGACTTACCAGATTATTAGCTTTTAAAATTTATCGTCACGTAGGATTGGATTAGATAAATTTACCAGTCCACAAACAATAGCCATGATGTCATCGATATGACCAAGGATGCAGGCATCAATACTATCCTGAAACACCGAAAATATTTTTATGCGTTGCATTATGCGTTCTACATGCACGCGAGCCTTGGCGATCGATTCGTTCAAAACTGCTTCCTCTGGTGATAGTTGATTGCTTTGAAGCCTCGGTGGTATATGCAGCTTGATACCTTTTGCCGTAACTTCGTTGTATATGTTGAACCCTTTGTCTACCATTATTTCATCCATATGTGCTTCGAAGCGGTCGATCAGTTTCTCCGAGTTAAATATGAACTTGTCAGAAGCTTTACCAGAATATGCACTGCTGTAGAAAGATATTAATCCAGCTGGCGTGACGCCTATCAAAAATTTTACGGTTCGTCTGCTTTTGTAGTGTGAATAGGTTGAAATGCGACAGTTTAAACATTTCAGCGTAGCCACTGGAATCTCTGTACAGTCCAAAACCATAGTAACATTCGAAAATTTCCCTCTAAAGCAAAGTGGGATGTTCTGTCGAATTTCTTCCTTCGGTGGCATGTAAACAAATCTCTCCAAAATTTGGCGTAGAATTTGTACCATAAATCCAAAATATCGTCCAACTGTCGGTGCACTGATCCTGAACAGTGTACCAAGTGCTGCAAAAGTTAAATTTTGCTTCAACTTGACCAGGACTAGAATAACACGATCAGAGCAGTGCATTTTGAAGCTCTTTGAATATACAGAGCTTTCAAGCTTCCTTGCAACAAGGCATATCTCTTGCAGTAAGTCCATGCTTTGTATTCCAGTCCATGTAATGACGTCTTCATTACTCTCTAACAAATCAGACAAAACGAGATGCACTTTTTTCTTTTCACACGGTGTATCTAAATCATTTGATGGTTGATCAGGTTTCGGCAATGGTGGATCTGGTTTACTCGGTCCTGCTATTAGTACTGTAGTACCACAGCTTTCGATGTGTGATGTATCATTTGTAACATTACAGGGCATGCATTCTGTCAATGAAACCGACGGTAAGTTGTTATTTTCGTCTTGTGTCAGAGTCTTCTTTCCAAAATCTACTTCAAGTACGTCTTGATCTTGGGTTACATCAGAATCGTCAATATCGCCAGTAAACAACGATAATGATAGATCGAAACTGTCGTCAATGAAGCCTGTTCGAAAATCCAGAAAATCGCTGCCATTTTTGTTCGATGTTCTCGGAAGATTTTGTGACGGTATCGCAAAACAGTTTAGCCGATAGGATCCTAAAAAAAAAAACAGAAAAATGGGTAATACTTTGATGCATTTTAAATTTTTAACATAAACTATTGGCCTACAACTACTCCTGGTAAACACATCCCAACAAATAGTTTTGCTAATTAACCCTTTCAGAACGAATTTCAGAGTGGCAAGTGAACCAGGAAAACTGGGAAAAAGTCGGGAATTTATTTTCACCAGGAAAAACCGGGAAAAACCAGGAATTTCATAAGTCTACCAGGAAAATATTCTTGTTTGTATAATTTGAATAGGTTTTAAATTTTATGTATGTCAAAGTTTCTTTTTATAAGAAGTTTTTAGGTCAAAACTAACTATTTTGTTCAAGCTAAATCTTTCACACAACTAAACATTGATGAACAAAATTTACCCTGAGAATTTAGTAAATATATTTTGTATTTATTTTTATTTAATTTTTTTCTTGAATCAATTGCATGTTTGATTTGTGCTTAATTGATAGCAGATTTAAGCAGTGCCGACGCGTAACTACTTTGAAGTACCTGTTTACATGTTCAATAAAAAAAAGTTCTATTTCTAAAACCTTCAGATAAGGCCTTCGAACTTCATGCAAGTTCTACAAAATTCGGGAAAGTCTTACAAGTTCTCTGAAGTTCTCTGAACTTCTCTAAAGTTATATGTACTTTTCTGAAGTTCTCTGAACTTCTCTGAAGTTATCTGTACTTTTCTGAAGTTCTCTGAAGTTCTCTGAACTTCTCTGAAGTTCTCTGAACTTATCTGAAGTTCTCTGAACTTCTCTGAACTGCTCTGAAATTCTCTGAACTTCTCTTAAGTTCTCTGTACTTCTCTGAACTGCTCTAAAATTCTCTGAACTTCTCTAAAGTTCTCTGTACTTCTCTAAAGTAATCTGTACTTTTCTGAAGTTCTCTGAATTTCGCTGAAGTTCTCTGAACTTCTCTGAAGTTCTCTGGATTTCTCTGAAGTTCTTTGAACTTCCCTAAAGTTCTCTGAACTTCTCTGAACTTCTCTGAACTTCTCTAAAGTTCTCTGTACTTCTTTAAAGTAATCTGTACTTTTCTGAAGTTCTCTGCATTTCGCTGAAGTTCTCTGAATTTCTCTGAAGTTCTTTGAACTTCCCTAAAGTTCTCTGAACTTTTCTGAAGTTCTCTGAGCTTCTCTAAAGTTCCTGTACTTCTCTAAAGTTATCTGTACTTTTCTGAAGTTCTTTAAATTTCTCTGAACTTCTCTGAAGTTCTCTGAACATCTCTGAAGTTATCTGTACTTTTCTGAAGTTCTTTAAATTTCTCTGAACTTTTCTGAAGTTCTCTGAACATCTCTGAAGTTCTCTGAACTTCTCTGAATTTTAGTGAACTTCAAGGAGCTGTAGAGAAGTTCAAGGAGCTTCAAAGAAATTCAAGAACTTTAGAGAAAATCAAAGGAGGATCAGAGGATTTCAAAGAACTTCAGGGAATTCCAAGGAACGTCAGGTAATTTTAAGGAGCTTCAGGAAATTACAAGAAACTTCAGAGAAGTTTAGGGAACTGAAGAGAAATCCATAGAACACAAATAAAGTTCCGTTCTGAAATTTTTTGAAGATTCCTGAAGTTCCTTGAATTTTTCTGCACCCTGTATTCAACTTTCCAACAGTTTTTTTTTTTTTTCCTTTTGTTTGTTTTTTCCGTCGATCTTGTTTTCCGTGCTGAGCACCAATGCTACCGACGTGCCAGGAAGGCAGCTCCCACACCTGGACCCTACCTATCGACCCATCAACTCATGAACCGGGGACCAACGGCTTTACTTCCCATCCGAAGGAAGGCGTGATCAGAGATGTTATGCCTCAGAACATCCCGGCGGCGCCGACTGGGATTGAACCCAGGCCTGCTGGGGTGAGAGGTAATCACGCTTACCACTACACCACCGGCGCCGTTTTTCTTTCCAACAGTTAAAATCTTGTCTCTCTGTCATTCTGTTATGCCATTCTTGCGTTTTCAACAGAGTTGTTTTTAGATGTTCTTGCAGGTTATCATTTTGACCTTTTATTTTTCCAAAGAGTTTTAGTTGATCTAAGATATGATGTATTCCTATGAATATTTCTTCATCAACATTTTAATTCTGGGCTCTCATAAATTCCCTCAAGATATCTCAAGGCCCAGGAATTACTCCAAAGACCATCAGTTAATAAAAAATCTGCATAGATTTTCTTGGATATTTTTTTTTTCAATACTTTGAGTTGATCAAGTAAAATTTCGTACTGACTGACTGATCAAGAATTATTCTAGTTGATCGGGTAATATTCTGAAAAACTCCATCTGTCATGTCTCTAAATATATCACGCTTACCAGGAGTTATTACAAAGATTCAATTAGTTGATCAAAAATCTTCACAAATTCCTTTGGATATTTTTCAAGACTAAGAATTGAATACAGTCAAGATTCCAATAGCGCGGGTAATAGTGACCGCGCTATAGGAATCGGCATTAACGAGTACACGTAGCATAAGGGATTTAAGTTAATTAGAGCCAAACCCTGTTTATGAAGCAATTTGACAAGATAATGCCCTGGTCTTTAAGGAATTGATGGAGGCGAACCAGCCCAAGGCTGAAAGCCTCCCTAATAAAGATAAATTAATTAATTAAATTTAAGGAATTGTAGAGCAGGAAGATGGTCACCATCTGGCGACATAAAGCATCCACTTGGGCACCAGCTGGTTCTCTGGGAGTGCCGGAAGATCCGGAACATCCGTAAAAGTGGTCAATTCATGCAATTGATCCTAGAGACCTGCGGTTTTTTTTCTAAAACACTTCAAGCAAAGCAAGACCAATTTCATGAATTGACCACTTTTACGGTTGTTCCGGATCTTCCGGAAGGACACCTAGTACAAGCACAAACGAAGTGACAGACGGAGCGGCTCGAAAACTTTGGTGACTAACCTGCTATTGCAATTTTTCAGTGTACCACACGGCAACACCACTACTACTGGATTGTACCACATGGCAACACTACTACCAACAATCAATACGAAACTAACGATTTTAAATTGGCTCACCACTTTAGTAGCCTATTGGTCCCAATTAAACGATTAACGTACCCTATTCTAGTTGAAATTCTATTACTACACTATGTTTGTTTTGATTCGCTATGAAAGTTTGACAGATAACATCAGGGGTGTGTGGATTCATGCAGAACATGCAGGGGTGAGTGAAATAGCTTGGGACTGCTTGGGACCGTTGTTCTGGTACTGAGTGAGCCAAAAATAATAATGATTTTCTTCGGGACCCAGTGGTCTTAGAGTTACCTCTATGCTACTACTGGATTGCACTAGCATTTTCACCAAATGTACTAGAATGTTTTGGTTCTATCTCTTTCACTCTACTCAAAACTGAAATGCATAAAAAAATGACAAAATGATACGCACTCTTTGCACACTGTCAAAGAATCATTGTACACAAAATCAACTTTGTGCAAAACCAAAACAAAAATACTATCCCATCTGGTGGATGATGGCAGAAGCTTCTAAGAAAATTCTACTACAGCGAACCACATTATTTTAATTGATTTCTTCGCCAGTTAGTCGTCTGTCACTTCGTTTGTGGTACAAGGGTCCATTTTCTGGTCACAATTCCACATTCTATCTGATGAGTCCTGTAGAAGTGCTTTAGAAAAAAAAAAACCGCAGAGCTCTAGGACCAATTTCATGAATTGACCACTTTTACGATTGTTCCGGATCTTCCGAAAGGACACCCAGTACCAGGGTCCATTTTCTGATCCCAAGTCCAAATTCTATCTGATGAGTCCTGAAGAAGTACTTTAGAAAAAAAAAACCGCAGGTCTCTAGGACATATTTTATGAATTGACCACTTTTACGGTTGTTCCGGATCTTCCGGAAGGACACCCTGTGGACACCAGGGTCCATTTTCTGGTCACAAGTCCAAATTCTATTTTATGAGTCATGTAGAAGTGCTTAAGAAAAAAAAAACCGCAGGTCTCTAGGACCTATTTTATGAATTGACCACTTTTACGGTTGTTCCGGATCTTCCGGCATACTCAGAGGACCAGCTGGTGCCCTTGCGGAAGCTCGCCAGATGGTGGCAATCTTCCTGCTCTACAACATTCCCAAAGACACCAGGAGTCCAATTGCTTCATAATCAGAGTTGGGCCCCAATTAGCTCAAATCCCATATGATACGTGTATTCGTTAATGTCGGTTTTACCGCCATATCGGAATCTTGTGGAACCCGCGCTATAGGAATCCGGCATTAACAAATCTGTTCTATAGGAATCTTGACTGTACTGGGTTTCTAATACCTGAAAAAACCTGGAAAACCGGGAATTCTCAGGGAATTTCATTTTAACTTGGAGAATCCTGGAATTCCAAAGTTTGGTAAAGAGAGATGAAAAAACCGATTTGTACCTTCCTTAAAAAGTTGTCCTAGCTCGCTATTCTAATATCTATATGCAATCTTCACACTGCCGTACTCTAACGAAACTATCAACTCTATGCTTTCATCTACTCCATCTATCGTATAACAATTACCACTACAGTCTGTTATTTGAAATTAGCATCTTCAACTATGTAAATCGTTGACTTCACGTAGAAGTAATACTAAAACATATAGTCAAAGTTTTTGAAATAGTTTGTTCACCAATTTATCTCAAATACACCTGAAGATGGTGGATAACTGTAGTACCATTGACAAAATACTTGTTGAAAATATGTAAAATTAGGGCTGCCCATATATTGTTTAGACACCTCTAAAGGGGAGGGGATGCTGCTAAATTTACACGGCTCATATAAGGGGCTGTCCATTAAGATGGGCCAACTTTGCAACCCACTGCCCTGCTCCTTACTGCTTTTTCGAAGTGTATAATGGTTCCCAAAAACTGTGCAAAATTTGAGCGAATATAGTTAACCTCGTGATTTGCGGGAGAATTTCAAATTTGGTATGGGAAAATGTATGGAGAACGGAATAAATCTAGTCATTCGGATGTCAAAGATTCAAACATTGCTCAATATTGCTCATACCTGGGATTTAGATTAAGAAAACTATACAGAACAACTTTGCCGAAGACTGAAAACCGATCCGACTTTTGTGCAAAAAGTTATTAACCATGTGCTTTGGCCCTAGGCCCACCCTACTGTCCATATTCCACGTGGACGGTTTTTGAGAGGTTTTTGACCCCTCCCTTCCCCCTGCATGGAAAAGCATTCATATAATTATATTTTGTATGGACCGTGGATATTTGCCTACCCCACTTCCCCTCCCCCACTAAGCTATCTACGTGGTATATGGAAAGCCCCTTATCACTTAAACTCCTTTCCTTTTGACCCCCTCATTTAAGATTATCCTCGGTGCAATCTGATCCTGAAACGAGCATAATGGAGAGGAGATCTACCCGTGTTACGGGCTCCCATCCCCTCGTTGAGAATTACCAGACTCCCTCCTCAAATACGAGACAATTGAACAGACCCGGGCAAAGACCTTGGTAACGTACCTCTAATAAAATCAGCCGTCACGAAATGCGAGCTGCAGACTTTAGCATTCAGCGGAAGTTTTTTGCCATATCGGAGGACTCTAATCCACTCCTTATATCGGACGTCTTGCTTGCTCGGGAAACTGTGTAGATGTATGTTGTTTCCAGTACGTTGAGAACAACCGTAAACAGAACAAATCCTGTTGCTCCGGGGCTTGAATATGGAACGGTAATAAGTATGGTCCTTCAAATGCTCTGGCGTATCCTCCAGACTTCGAATCTGCCGACGTGGGCAGCCAACAAGTCGCTTGACTCGAACGTTTGGAACGGCGTTGGTTTTTAAATATTGTGATGTTACTAGAACAAGAAAAAATACCTAGTTAATTACTTAGCTCTTGGTCAGTGTTCAGGATATTTACCGGTCAATACATCGCTTGGTTTAAAATGCCGCGGGCACACCCTCAAGCAAGCATTTGGCACGTCGCTTGTCAAGCGCAGTGCTTTCTTCCATCGTTGGTGTTGCTTTTTCTGCTTGGCCGAAGGAAAAGCCGTCAGCATTTTCATTGACCGGTTCCGGCAAGTGGAAATACAGCATACTCCATCGGATTTTAGGTACGGATCTGCTTCAGGTAAATTCACCGATGGCACGGCATCGCGGCGTACCCTTCTACGAGTATCTAAAACACAAACATTACTTCAATTTGTATTCATACTCATAGATGAAAAAACCTACTGATGATAAAATCCTTTTCGGTGAAGTGCAACTTGCAAATTTTCTCTTCTCGATTCCCTCCGAGATTAATGAGATCGCACCACTTCTTAAAAAATTTGTGAGTCCTTCCGGGAGCAGTAAACATTCTGGTCTCATCATGTGTCCTGCAACCGGGAACAGCACACCGAGTAGGCTTCCCTCCTTCCTAAAAATAACACCCAATAAATTAAAGTTATACTGCATTCCTTTGACTAATTTACTTACCATCGCTTCGAAAAAACGTTTTTTAACCGTTCTCAGTAAGACATTTCCAACAATTTCCACTATTTAACTACCAAAAAGTGTTTTTCTTATGCTTGTTTACAAATTTATTCGCGGTTTGACATAAATTTTGATTCGATCATCACAAGCACAGCAGCGCCGCCTAGATGTCGTTTTCTCGTGAAATCTTCCAATTGTTGACTCAGTGTAGCTTTGGGGCAAATCCTTGCTCGACTACTGATTCCGATACCGCTAGAATGTTTCGTGTTTAAATAAAATTATTTCATCATCAGCTGAAAATCAAAGCAAGCCAGAAACATTCTTTTCAAAATCACGCTTCACGTGCTTTTAGTCGGAAAATCCATTTTTTCGCGTTTTAGTTATTAGATTTGTGTGATAAATAATTACTGTTGTAATATTGTGAATTCGACAACCGTTTGTGCTTTATTTATAAATTAAGATTCAACATCGTGAAATAAAAAATGGCAAATGTTGACTACGATCAGCTGAACGCGCGGCTGCGCAAACGCCAACCAATCTCGATGGATTATTGAATGTGTCCTTACTGGATTCGATTGTTTCGGGACCTGCCAACAGCCTGAACGCTCATAACATGGAGGATCAATCTCCTCGATTACGTGATAATCGAGATGCAATCGAAAAGCACCGCAATATCCGATGTCAGATGTTGGACAACACCAGCTCGATTGGAAGCAACAAGGAAAATGTAAAACCCCCGTCAATTTCAGATGTTAGGGTTGAGGTGCAGGATGTTCAGCGTTTGCGAGTGTTTGAAACGCTCCAGCAAGACTGTCAACGTCAGCAGACAAGGCTGAGTCGTAGCTCGAGGCGAAATTCTCCGGACAAATGCAATCAGAAGAACGAGCCGGTTAATCCTCGTTTGAATGACGGCAAGAAACGAAAACTGTTCGCTAAGCAAGCGGAACCAGATAACATGAACTTTAGCAATGATTCGCAGATTCAACGCAGCAAATATGTCGACAGGAAGTTGGTGAATACAGTGAAACCCATCCAGACGTTGGACGTGAAACCTTTGAAATTGATCCAAAATATTGCCGAAGAAAGAATTGATCTTTTAAGTGAACCATCCACATCGGAAATGATGTCCAACGACGAGTTTGATCGATCCCTTCAGGCGTTCATCGACCATTTGCACACAAAACTGGAAAAGAACATCCGAAAAATCAATCAGATGGTGGAACGTACTACAAAGAAATTCTTCAAGCGTGAACCAGCTCCGGAGAATCCTTACGATTTCGTCAATACGGATGACAATGAACAAACCGCCCGAAAAGGTGGAAAATCCGCCGCTGGCAAAGGAAAACGAAAGTCACCGAAAACAAACGATGGACATGTTTCGTCGGTGAAGAAAGCCAAAAACGTTGCAAACCAGTCTCTTCGCACTAAGAACGCTAAGCCCACCTCTTCAAAAAAAGGTAAAAAGCAAACATTTCCAAAGGCAGCAGACCCTCTAGTGCCGTCTAGAGCTTCACTACCTCGCGCTAAGAAGCCTGATTGTATCATCGACTTGGCATCAGATTCGGAAGAGGAAGCTGTTGTTGCCCAGCAGCTATTTGCCAAATCAACACCGGTCGGGGGAGCAAAAAGCAAGAAGCGTTCGATTGATCACATAGTAGATGCACAGCAGAAACAGGAAAAGGTGGCCAAGAAACAGCGTGTTCCTCTGTTGGAAATCAATGCTAACAATAGCACTATTGTAACGCGACGGAATTACAAGAAGAGTTCAACTCCGAGTGCTCTACAGCAGACGGCGGCCGCTTTGATCGAGCAGGAAAAGTACAAAGGTAAATTAAATTAAGGCAGATCAATGATTCTGTCTGGATGTTTCATTCATCCCTATTCTGTATTCCGTTCGAAACGGATTTCCCATATTTCTTTTATATGAGAAATCCGTTTTGAACGGCATAGAGATGGTGATTCTCTAATTCAACAGTACTATCAACAATCAATACGAAACTAACGATTTTAAATTGGCTCACCACTTTAGTAGCCTATTGGTCCCAAGCAAACGATTAACGTACCCTATTCTAGTTGAAATTCTATTACTACACTATGTTTGTTTTGATTCGCTATGAAAGTTTGACAGATAACATCAGGGGTGTGTGGATTCATGCAGAACATGCAGGGGTGAGTGAAATAGCTTGGGACTGCTTGGGACCGTTGTTCTGGTACTGAGTGAGCCAAAAATAATAATGATTTTCTTCGGAACCCAGTGGTCTTAGAGTTACCTCTATGGTACTATTCTGCTTATCTAAGGATCGTAAGATCCTAACCCATAAACGCATAACATTGGACTGTTATGCGTTTATGGGCAGTTAAGTTAAGGTAGGAACGAATATTAGCGACTACACAATTTTATACTGAGTTTGTTGTCGGTTCAAATTGGAACATGTATCAAGGTAGTGTTACCTTGCGTTATCTTGCAAGGGACAAACTTTGTAACTGACAATAAACTCGGATGGTTAGAAACAAATGAAACACAAATAAATACCTAAGTTGAAGCAATATTATTATCTATTAGCACTTAATTCGCTTTAAATTTAGATGTGCATTGATTTTGTTTACCTCGTACTCGTTTCAGCACAATCTCTGCAAACTTCATCGTCTATTTCGGACCACAGTGTGCGTACTGAAATTTCCATGGAGTTTCCGGGCGCCCATAACCAGTTACCTATGGAACCGCCTACATTGACGGAAGCCATGATTCGCCAGTACCAAAGCTTCGATAGCGATGAACCGATTTCACAGTCCCTCGAAGTCAATCCAAGTCCTCTGCCCGTCCCGGCGGTTGAAAGTCAATCAAAAACTAACGCTGACGTGTTCGCTTCGAAGTTCAATATGAACTACGCTGCTAATCGGTACACGCTGAAAAAATTCATTTCGAACAACGATCCAACCTATAACAGCGACGAAGAGGTTTCTCCTGCCCATTTGGCAACCAAGCTGCCAAACGATGGCAATGAGTCTATCCTCAGTGAAAATATTCGCGTTGGCCATGATACTGCCAATCCTCTATCATGGAGAGATGATTCGATTGATTTGCAGTTGTCAGATGGTAGCGTTGTGTTGAATGAGACGCAACCACCGTATTATCCAGCCACGCCGAAGGCTCAGCCGGTTCTTTTTGATTGCAATAACCAAGAAGAACGCAAGGATTCGGAAAAGCGTGCCAACGACATGAATTCAACGAAACATGTTTCGACCAGCGGTGCAGGGAACCAGAATAAAACTAATAGATCGATCGTACAGGCGGCTCTATTCAACAATCCTCCTGCAATGGACGCTATGATGATTGACGAATTCAGCGCCAAATTACATCAGGAGCTGAACACATCGTTGTCCGACTTCGAGCAAAAGGTGAACAAACTGGCAGGAATGAAGGCGGCATTCGAACCTGATCTTTCCGGGCTCCACATAAAAGAGATCAATCAAAAATGCGTCGAAATCATGTCGCTGAAAGATAGATTGGATGAACTTTTTACCGAACTGGCCGAACTGTGCAACGATGCAGTAGAGAAGTATGCTTATGGGTTGATTTGTAAGGTAAATGGTAAATCTCACACGATGTTTTTCCATTGTAGGTCGGATCGGGTAACGATCAGTGCCGATAAGCTGGCAAGATATACGGAATCCAAGGCAAACTACTACAAAGAACGCGTACAAATAACGTATAATAACGTATATCAGGCGCCATTTTAGAAGTATTATGAATTAGATCGGTATTTTTTATGATATGTTAGGTTTATCTGATCAGGTTATGAATTGTGAGTTAATTTGATCTTGAACTGTGAAGATGAATGCAGTGCTTTAATTTTCTAAATTGCATTTCTCAGCATTTAGTAATTGTTTGCGCCTAAACGTATGCAACCATTATACACCTATTATTCAGAGACGAGATGTGAGTCGATATGACAAATAAAAATACGCAATCAACATAGCTATCGGTTCGTACGCGGAAGTGTATCGCATAAGTTAGTCTTGTAAACGTAAATAAAAGCTACTCATAACTACTGAACATAAATCGTCATCGACGGCATTTTGACAACTGAAGAGTGAATTCCAAAATCAAAATAGGAGCAACATTCTACACACACACACCTTCAAAATGAGGGGTGTTCAGGTTTTTTAAATGCAAAATTGAAAGAAATACGTCAAGTTGATATTGACCAAATTTTGAGCGTATCACCCTTTATGTTCAGACTACTATACATAGTGGGTTAAGAGCGGACAAAATTGAATGTTTTTTCAACAAGTTTAGATTTGTTGCTATGTTTCCCATGTTCCTTATTCATTTTTACTATGACATTTTTTTAGGCCCACCTAGATACTACCACACCAAAACTCACACTTCGTTTAAATTTAAATTTATTTGAATAAAACAAATAAAATATAGCTTTATAATAGGACAAATAGTAACCAAGAAAAAATAAATAAAATAACTAGAAGAAATGACAAATCTAACATAAACTAACAATTTTCAGGTGTGTGATGAGCTATCTACAAAATAAACTTCAGTAATGAAGTTGGGATGAACCCAGTAGAATTAAGTTCCTTCAAAGAGATCCCTAACTCATAAATGACTCTAATAATTAAGATATGCAATTTAATAAATTATATTGTGTGTAGAAAAGTGCACTTTTTTATTATGAACTTTCTAGTAGTTGACACGAACTTATGTCAAAAACTCGTTGATTTTTTATTGTAGTGCCGCTACACAGAACTGTTTACACAATACTGGTTTTAATACTTGTTTAAAGGAAAATTCTGTGCGATATGTGTAGAATTGAAGAGTGAAATACAATTGCGGTAGGTGATGGATGATGTTTAAGCATCTATTTTGCAATACTTGAAATTTTACCAACTTTGTTTTGCAAGCATGTCCCCTAACGATGGCTAGGTACTGCATATGAGAAAGTGGCATGCACTGGTTTTAAACCGCATTGTTCACTGTAATTTTTGAAACTAGCTGGTTGTCACATTGTATTCTGAAGAGGGAAAGGGAGGAGTGAAAAGTCAAAACGCCAGTTAGTGTCAAAAACTACAGTGAACCATGTAATTTAAAACCCGTGCAGACCACCATTACCGAGCGTGGAAAGCTAGATGCAGCCATGATAAAACGTTAGAAGAGCATTCCTAGGCACAAATTTGCCAACACGATACATTGAGTCAAAGAAAGACGAGACTTTCCTTTGGACATATACTATTGACTAAATACATGCTTGGCATACACAGTTGTACACCTCATTTGTTGAAAACTTTTCACTCAGTTGGTGAAATTTGTTTTTCTTTAAAGTAATTGATAGATTAGGATCATAGTTTACTATAGATATGCAAAGAATAGGTAAATCTTAACATTTGAATCAACACCAATGATTTTTTACACTTACAGTCCGAGATGTGCAGCGAGCATTTCTCACTTCATTTTTACAACGCAAAAACAAATACAGTTTATTACTAGAATTAAAATCCACTTTTATTTACATATCTATAACAAGCTTAAACTCTATTCTATCTACTGCTATAAAAAGAACTATGTGACGTCAACTGTGTGCAAAGTTATTAGCAAATGAGCAGTTTGTGACCAAAACTGTGTATGCCAATTATGACTAAATATATATTATATTAAAGCAACTGATAGAAAAGAGTTTTTGGTTCATATAGATACGTAAAACACAGTAAATTTGTATTTAGACAAAAAGCTGATCCTATATTTGCGTCACAAAAACGAAAAGAGAAATAATCGTTGATCATTTCAGACTTACAATGAAAAAACTAATTAGTGTGAATTCAAATGTTGTGATTTATCTAAAGGGTGATACGGTCAAAATTTGGTCAAGGGAAAACGCGTGTAAATCGGTGAAATCGTTTATTTAAAAAATCAAATTTAATTTTTTTTTCAATTTCAATTAGTATAAAATTCAGGAAAAATATTCAGTTAGGCTTCCGCTTTTCCAAATCCGAATTGCCGGGCCTTACGCTTGACCCCTGCCATCAGATTTTGTACAGCCACCTTGTCCACCTTCTTCGCCGCAGAAAGCCAGTTTGCCTTGAACTGCTGCTCGCCCTTAGCAGTTTTTTTGGTCTTCTTTAGGTTCCGCTTGACAATAGCCCAGTATTTCTCAATTGGGCGGAGCTCTGGCGTGTTGGGAGGGTTCTTGTCCTTGGGAACCACCTGCACGTTGTTGGCGGCGTACCACTCCATGGCCTTTTTACCGTAATGGCAAGATGCCAAATCCGGCCAAAACAGTACGGAACAACCGTGTTTCTTCAGGAAAGGCAGCAGACGTTTATTCAAACACTCTTTCACGTAAATTTCTTGGTTGACAGTCCCGGAAGCTATGAAAATGCTGATTTTCAAGCCACAGGTACAGATGGCTTGCCAAACCAGATATTTCTTTGCGAACTTTGACAGTTTCATGTGCTTGAAAACATCTGCTACCTTTCCCCTTCCTTTTGCCGTATAAAACTCCTGTCCCGGAAGCTGCTTGTAGTCGGCTTTGACGTAGGTTTCGTCGTCCATTACCACGCAGTCAAACTTCGTCAGCATCGTCGTGCACAGCCTCCGGGATCGCGCTTTGGCCGTCGTATTTTGTTTATCATCGCGATTTGGAGTCACTACCTTCTTGTAAGTCGATAGTCCGGCTCGTTTTTTGGCTCGATACACGGTTGTAGACGATACACCCAGCTTATTTGCGGCATCTCGGAGAGAGAGGTTAGGGTTTCGCTTGAAACTACCGGCAACTCTCTTTGTCGTCTCAGCGGCTTCCGGTTTTCGATTTCCCCCCGATCCAGACTTCCTGGCTGTCGACAAACGTTCCCCAAACACTTTAATTACATTTGTAACGGTTGATTTGGCAACTTTTAGCGATTTTGCCAACTTTGCGTGCGAGTAGCTCGGATTTTCGCGATGCGCGAGCAAAATTTTGATACGCTGCTCTTCTTGCTTGGACGGCATTTTGACAACTGAAGAGTGAATTCCAAAATCAAAATAGGAGCAACATTCTACACACACACACCTTCAAAATGAGGGGTGTTCAGGTTTTTTAAATGCAAAATTGAAAGAAATACGTCAAGTTGATATTGACCAAATTTTGACCGTATCACCCTTTACTCTATGCGTATCTACTGTGAACTCTGATCCTATTATATCAATTGCTTGAAGTAAAACCAACCGGTGGAAACTAACGATTTTAAATTGGCTAACTATTTGACTAGCCTATTGGTCTCAAGCAAATCGATTGACGTACTCCATTCTAGTTGAAATTCTAGTACTACATTATGTTTGGCTCTGAGTATTTTATTGGTTAATCAAGTATTATTGTGAAGATCTTCAACTGTTCAAAAATTCAAATGTCTTCTCTCAGGTATTCTCCCAAAATGGCTCGTTGATCAGCAAGTATTCAAAATATCTCCAGCTCTACAACTCCAGAGTTAAGTTCCTGTGTATATTCAGGCCAGCAAAGTATTATACTGACAAAAAAACACTTATTTTGGTTATACCACAGAGAAGTTATAATTCATAATCAACATTTTCATGAAAGAGGCTAAACCATCAAGTCAAAATCTTCTAATCTATAACAAAAATCTGCTTAAATTTAAAGACTTAAGCAGCTTTCGGAAGTTTTCTCCTAGATCAACATTTCATAAAATATCCGCAGTTCTACAGAAATGACCTCCGGAAATGACAGGGGTAGGACGACGAGAGGAACAGACTCCTCCGCACGGCTGCCAATTCGGATCTCCCCCACTGGCCAAGGTCCACTGGTACGGAGACAAAAGTTGGCGCATACCTCCACCAAAAATCGAGAGTCGGATAAACAGCAGGTTCAAGGCTGGAGATAGCTTTGCAGCGCTGAGGAGAACAGTAGCCGGACTACCCAACCCATGCCCACATATACACGGACGGATCACTTTCCCGAGCCGGGGTCGGAATTGGAGTAGTTATAATTTCAGCACCGATGAGTAGCAGCCTACCGCCACAATGCTCGGTTTTCTCCGCCGAAGCCACGGCCATGTTTGTTGCCGTTACAACACCCTCGGACCGGCACAAACTGGTGCTATCTGATTCGTACAGCGTGATACAAGCATAGAGGTAACTCTAAGACCAGAAGGTCGCGAAGAAACGTGCTCAACTTTTTGGCTCAGCTCTGGTACTATCTTCGGTCCCAAGCTAATCGATGCACCCCTCGAAACATAGGAAAGTCCACGATCCCCTCATTTTGTCTGCCAACTTTTAAATAGCGAATCAAAACAAACATAGTGTAGTACTAGAATGTCGACTAGAATGCGAACGTTAATCGGTTTGCTTGGGACCAATAGGCTAGTCAAGTAGTGAGTCAATTTAAAATCGTTAGTTTCCACCGGTTGATACAAGCCCTTACACCTGATACCCCGACTCACCCCTGGATACAGGGTATCGTTGAGGCCACACCCCCGAACACGGTGTTCACCTGGATCCCTGGGCACTGTGGTATCACAGGAAATAGCGAAACCGACAGCCTGACAGGGTCTGGACCAGCTTGCCCTTGTTACACCGACGAAGTGCGATTGCAAGACTTTATGTGATGGATAGTTAACAAAATGTGGGAAGCCTTGGAAGTAGAGTGGTGCCAATCAAAATCCCTCTTCATCCGAAGAATCAAAGTAACGACGAGCGAGTGGACGGATATGCCGAAACCGAGGCCAAAACTACGGGACCAGAAGGTGGTTTCTTGTCTAAGGACAAGCCATACAAGGATCTCACATAGTTTTGGTGGGACGCAGTTCCACAAAATGTGCGACGTTTGCGGAACCACTGCATCGGTGGAACACACCTATGCCTGTGTCCGCAATACCAACAACAATCAATTCGAAACTAACGATTTTTAATTGGCTCACTACTTGACTAGCCTATTGGACCCAAGCAAATCGATTAACGTACCCCATTCTAGTCGAAATTCCAGTACTACCCTATGTTTGTTTTGATTCGCTATGAAAGTTTGACGGATAAAATGAGGGGTTCGTGGGTTTTCCTATGTTTCGAGGGGTGCATCGATTAGCTTGGGACCGAAGATAGTACCAGAGCTGAGCCAAAAAGTTGAGCTCGTTTCTTCGGGACCTTCTGATCTTAGAGTTACCTCTATGATAGCAACATCTGCGGGAGCAATATGCACTTCCCAACAGCATTAGGGACATCCTGGGCGACGAACCTTTCACTTTAGCGACAGTTCTTTACTTCCTTAAGGACGCTGGACTATACAACAACATTTAGGTCCTTTTAATTTTTTTTACTTTCGGGACATCTCTGCCAGACGGTGGCTTACTCCTCCTACGGTGGAGCTCTGATCTCGTTCAGAATCCTACCCATATTGCATTATTTTCGTTGCCTGTATTGTTAGTCATTTACTGGAATCTATTTTAATCGTTTCTCTTTGAGTACATGTGAAGTGTAAGCCAACTCCGTAACAACATTTCCACGAAAAACCCCCCTCTGGGCCCCCTCTTTATAGAGATGAACTAGTCAACGGTTAAAAATCTCTCTAATAAAAAAAAAGAAAGAATATCTTCACAAAACGTAAAACATCTTCAAAATGTCTGCCTGAACAAAAAAATTATCTAAATGATATTCGAACATTCCTGTATAATGTTGTTATTATCGATCATACGATTTTTGGACAGAAATTTGTCGATCTGCTGTTTGATAAAAAAAACTTATTTAATTCAGAAATTTTTCCTTCCCTCAGGATTTATTTAGTGGAAAATCAAATATATTATATTAACAATATGATCCACTCTTTTGCATAGCTGGCGAACCAAATTTTTAGCGATGAAAGCACCTCTGTGGCCAAAAAGGCTACCAATGTATTTGTTTATCGTCACGAGGGGTAAACCAAATGAAAATTAGTTTAATATTTCAAATGAATGTATTTCAGCATATTATTTTATTTGATGACAACAGTGGCATGTCAGGCAAATTTTAAAGTAATATACACAATGTAATTAATAAAAATAATATGACTCTTACTTTTGTAATAAGTGCTATATTCGCACCCCTCGATTGTGATTGAATGATTGTTGCTGACCTTTTTCAACGCTAGATGGTGTGTGAAGCAATATTTTGCGGGTCGCCATTGCAATATTTGGAAAAGGCATGAATGGATCAAATTGTTAATATGATATATTTGGGAAAATGCAACCTTTGTCACCTGCCGGTCATGGCTACCACGATGTTGATTTCCTATTGGATTGTTGTTTTATAACTCGATGGTCCCTTTAATATCGAGTTGTAGAGAGTTCACTGTAAAATAATCATACGAATCTAATAAACTTTTATTACTATCAGCTAAATTTATTGGAATATTCATGTCTCCAACCAAGCTTGGAAATGCTCATTTCAGTTAAAATACTATTTTTAATGTTATAATGATTATTTGTTTTTGTAAGATACAAGAAGAGTTTGCAAATTTTCTGTCTGACTTATAAAACCTGTCAATTTCACTTTCAGAAGGTCACAATTAGCGATTTTATGATCGCTGAGCACTTACGCTGAGTGAGCAATCAGCGATCATAAAATCGCTAATTGTGACCCTCTGAAAGTGAAATTGACAGGTTTTATGTGTCATACACACATTTTATATCCGTTTCTTGTATCTATCACATAGTTTCATAGCTACGAAAAATAATATTTAAGCTATTATGCGCGACTTGTCGCGTGAGTGTTACACTTTTTCACAGCTAGAGGGCCGATAAATGTGAATCCATCCCATTGTTGACTCAGTGTAGCTTTGGGGCAAATCCTTGCTCGACTACTGATTCCGATACCGCTAGAATGTTTCGTGTTTAAATAAAATTATTTCATCATCAGCTGAAAATCAAAGCAAGCCAGAAACATTCTTTTCAAAATCACGCTTCACGTGCTTTTAGTCGGAAAATAATCCACTTCCTTCCATTTTGTCGCGTTTTAGTTATTAGATTTGTGTGATAAATAATTACTGTTGTAATATTGTGAATTCGACAACCGTTTGTGCTTTATTTATAAATTAAGATTCAACATCGTGAAATAAAAAATGGCAAATGTTGACTACGATCAGCTGAACGCGCGGCTGCGCAAACGCCAACCAATCTCGATGGATTATTGAATGTGTCCTTACTGGATTCGATTGTTTCGGGACCTGCCAACAGCCTGAACGCTCATAACATGGAGGATCAATCTCCTCGATTACGTGATAATCGAGATGCAATCGAAAAGCACCGCAATATCCGATGTCAGATGTTGGACAACACCAGCTCGATTGGAAGCAACAAGGAAAATGTAAAACCCCCGTCAATTTCAGATGTTAGGGTTGAGGTGCAGGATGTTCAGCGTTTGCGAGTGTTTGAAACGCTCCAGCAAGACTGTCAACGTCAGCAGACAAGGCTGAGTCGTAGCTCGAGGCGAAATTCTCCGGACAAATGCAATCAGAAGAACGAGCCGGTTAATCCTCGTTTGAATGACGGCAAGAAACGAAAACTGTTCGCTAAGCAAGCGGAACCAGATAACATGAACTTTAGCAATGATTCGCAGATTCAACGCAGCAAATATGTCGACAGGAAGTTGGTGAATACAGTGAAACCCATCCAGACGTTGGACGTGAAACCTTTGAAATTGATCCAAAATATTGCCGAAGAAAGAATTGATCTTTTAAGTGAACCATCCACATCGGAAATGATGTCCAACGACGAGTTTGATCGATCCCTTCAGGCGTTCATCGACCATTTGCACACAAAACTGGAAAAGAACATCCGAAAAATCAATCAGATGGTGGAACGTACTACAAAGAAATTCTTCAAGCGTGAACCAGCTCCGGAGAATCTGTTGAATAGTATTCGAGAGGTTAACTACCTCAAACTATTTATTCTTCTTTTGGCTATCCACCAAAGAACTGTAATTTGGAAGTAAAAACTGATCTGTACAAAGCATTCCCTCACTAGTCATTCGTCTGTACATAGTTGTGTTAGCGATGTCTTCAATATTACACATAGCAATGATAGAAACGGTTAAGCCGCGTTAACATTATACAGTTCGGTTCAAAAGTATTGGTAATAAAAATTGCCTTACTCAACACCTCCCTTCAATTTTTATGTTTAAAGATTCGAACAATTTGTTATGTTGTATTTTTGACAATGGCTTTGTCAATGCATTTGCTGGTTGATCATTGCTTGGTTTGTAAATTATCTTTAAATGTCCTCTTTTAATAATATCCCTGATAAAAACAAACTTAATGTCTATGTGCTTCATCCGCTGGTGTTCTCGGGGTTCCTTTGAAAAGTTGATGCATGGGATGTTGTCTTCGTATATGACAATTGGTAAGTTATCCACTTCCAATTCTGTCAACAAGTTGGATAGCCACATTCCTTCCTTAGTTGCAGTACATAAAGCAACTAATTCTGCTTCAGTTGATGAAAGGCTCACAGTAGGTTGACGTTTCGTTGCCCACGAAACCATGTTGCCAAATACCTGGAAAACATATCCAGAAATCGATTTCCTATCTTCTACGTCATTTCCAAAATCAGCATCTGCATATCCTTGCAGTATTGGTCCTTCCAGATGTTTCTTATAAACAATCTTTGTGTCCATGGTTCCTTTAAGGTATCTCAAAATGCGCTTCAATCCGCTCCAATGGATATCTGTTGCACGTGATTGAAATTTACTTAAAATATTAACTGCTGCATTGATATCCGGTCTAGATGACAAAGCCAGATATTGTAAGCATCCAAGAAGTTCTTTATATGGATGTTTAGTAAGTGGATCTTCTGTAGTTTCCCATTTGTTATTGACATCCATGGGAGTTGCAATAGGTTTACTGTTATCCATACCAAATCTAGTCAGAATATTCTTAGTGTATCCCACTTGAGAAATTTCTGTTATTTGGTTTTCAATATCTCTTCTGATGTCTAATCCGAGAAAATGCGATATTTCCTTCAAATCTTTCATTTGAAATTCATGTGATAGCTTATCCTTGATCCAGCAAATAGCCTTTGCTGATTTCCCAATTATAAGCACATCATCAACATATAAAACAACATAGAGCTTATATTGTGCCATTTTATAAATGCAGCATTCGTTGTTCAAAGGAATAAATCCAAGTTTTCTCATTGTGTTATCAAAACGATCATTCCAACTCCTACCAGATTGTTTCAACCCATATATGGACTTCTGGAGTTTAACGATTCTGGAATTTCCAAATTCGTCTGGTGGAAGTTCCATAAATACTTCCTCTTTTAATTCTCCGTATAAATAGGCCGTTTTAACATCCATTTGATGAATACTTAAATTGTGTTCATTGGCTAATGAAAGCATAACCCTAATGCTATTCATTTTGGCCACTGGTGCAAAAGTATCCTGATAGTCAAGACCTGGTTTCTGCGAACAACCTTTCGCAACCAATCTGGCCTTATGCCGACCATCATCTTTGATTGTAAACACCCATTTTGATTTGATTGGTTTTCGGCTTTCTGGTTTATTTACGGGAATCCATGTTCGATTTTCCTCGAGGGAGTTCATTTCCTGAATTATGGCTTCTTTCCAATGGTTCCAGTCACTTCGCTGCTTTAACTGTTCAATTGTTTGCGGAATATCTAGAAATTGTCCATCTGCTAGAAATGCAGATTCGTAATCCTCAAACCATTTTGGTGGGCGTTGCGTGCGTTCACTTCTTCGTAATTCCTGTTGTTCTTGAATTGGATCAGCTTCAGTAATACTATCCTGTTGTTGTTGAATTGGATCAGCTTCAGTAATACTATCATCATCGCTAGCTGTTACGAAACTTTCATCAATGGTTCCATCTCCATTTTCATCAGTAGTTGCTGTTGGGTTATTGTCAATAATTTCCTCCCTTGGATGACTTCCATGGGAAATAATGACAGTATCTCTGTCAGTTTTATTGCTGACCGCAGTATTGCTTTCATGGTTTTCATTGCAATTAACGGTGGATGGTACTTCTTCGTCGAAAACCACGTCCCTGGATATTATTATGGTATGCGTTAGTTCACTCCACAATCTATATCCATTGTTCGCATATCCTACGAATTTTAGCAATCTGCTCCTTTTGTCTAATTTTTGCCTCTTCTCCTTAGGGATTTGAGCATATGCATTACAACCAAAAATCCTTAGTTTATCAACATTCGGCTTCCTTCTAAACCACATTTCATATGGGGTTTTATGTTCTAATAAAGCATTTGTTGGGGACCTATTAGTCAAATAGGTAGCGGCATATATGGCTTCTCCCCAAAGCTCCTTGGACAAATTACTCTCGTGGAGCATAGTCCGTGCCTTATCCAAAAGAGTTCTGTTCATTCTTTCACTAACGCCATTCTGTTGAGGAGTATATGGTACAGTTGCTACCATTTGTATTCCTTTATCTCCACAAAATCGTATGAAATCATTTCCATAGTATTCAGTGCCATTATCTGAACGAAAACACGCTATCTTCTGACCGAAGTTAGCTGATGCCATTGCTTCATATAATTGAAAACAATTCAGTACATCACTTTTGTGTTTCAAAAGATATGTCACCGTGAAATGCGTGAAATCGTCGATAAATGTTACAAAATATCGATATCCGTCAAAGGTGGATTCTTCGAAATAACCGCAAACATCAGAATGCACTAATTCAAGTGGTCTGCTCGAGCGAGGCATATCTGAGTTCTTGAAGTTTTCTCTTGTTTGTTTCCCAAACAAGCATGAATCACATTGCATTTTACAATTATTGAATTCACTTGATTGAATATTAAATCCTTCAATCATTGAATTTCGATGTAGTTTCTCCAAGTTTGATAGTCCTAGATGTCCAAATCGCTTATGCCAGTGAATCAAATCGTCATTCTTGCACAACATTGCTTTGTTTTCGGCAGAGGATCCATAAACATTGAGATAATACAAGCCATTCAAAAGGTGACCTCTAGCAATAACCTCACCAGATTTCTCTTGAATGACAACAGATTTATTGAAAAAATTGACTTCCTTCCCTAGAGCAACAACTCTTTTCACGGAAATCAGATTTTCCTGTAGCCCAGGAATAAAGAGACAATTATACAGCTTCAAACTCTTTATTTTATTTCTTCCAATGACAGATTTCAGAGCTACCGATCCTCTTTTGGTAGCTTTCATCGATTCTCCCTCTTTTGCTGTAGTGATAATCATATCAACATCCAGATTTTCGACATCACTCATAATAGACACGTCGTTAATCATATGGTTTGAAGCACCTGAATCAATCACAAATTGTTTTCGGTTTATCGGTCTGGTAGAAACCATCAAAGCATGTTCTCGATCTTTCTTTCCCATGTGTGGTTGATTGAAATTCTTTCTTATGAACTTCTTTTTCTTTGCTTCATTGGGACATCTATTTCGGTAGTGCCCCATCTGATTACATCCGAAACACTTGATGCTGTCTTTTGGGTTGACCACCATCGCCACGTTTGGCACCTGTCGCTGTGGTCGCTGAATTATCTCGGCATCTAAGAACATACGATGTAAGTCGTCGAGAGGTTTCTTTTTAAGAACTGCCTCAGGAAGCATGAGGACAGCCGCCATCACATGCTTGAAGCGATCTGGTATTGCTCCGAGTAGTGTTTGAACTTTTTCCATATGGGTAGCTTGAGGATCTGCATATTCAAGCTCCATACAGAGACGTGAATGCTCCTTAAATAATTCCTCCAACGTCCGAAATTGATGGTCTCCCAATCTGAACAACTGGCGACGTAGTGAAATTGCCACCAGTGTTCCGCCCCTCTGGTATGCATTTGATAAAGCATCCATGCACTCTTTTGCATACTGGCAATGCATCAGTTTCTGTAGAGGCTTATTACCGATGGTGAAGATGATTTCGTCAATTGCCTCGCAATCATCCTCACAGCGTTTCTGATACAACGCCTGTCGTTGCTCTTCCTCCTCTTTTGACGCACAAGGGTCTGATATTCCATATGGTTCTTGGCGAGGAGTACGCAGCAAGGTGTAATCCAGCTTGAGTCTTGCAAGGTGATGCATAAGACGCCATTTCCAAGGAGTGAATTCTTTTTCATCTCCTTGAAATATACCAACAAGCTGACTACGGCGTTCGATAAGCATCACTGTGGATGCATTTGGTACCATAGGATTTTCCATCCTGTTTTTGGTTTCCGCAACCCGAATTCCATTTCCCGCGGTTACTTGTATTGTCGGAAATTCCAAGGCACTGCTCCGGTTTCTACCAGTCGATACATCAATCTGATCACTACTGATTATTCTGCTGAGTCGATCGCTACCGGATATTCCGCCAAGCCGGGTGCTACCGGATACTCCGCCGATCCGGTTGCTACCGGATGGTTCACCAAGCCAGTTGTTCCCCGACTCACCACCGAGTCGGTCGTTACCGGACGCTCCGTTGAGCCGAACGTTACCAGACGCTCTGCTGAGCCGGTCATTACCGGCCGCTCCGCTGAGCCGATTGTTACCGGACGCTCCGTCAAGCCGGTCGTTACCGGACGCTCCGCCGAGCCGGTCGTTACCGGCCGCTCCACCGGGCCGGTCGTTACTGGCTGCTCCGCCACTCCAGTTAACACCAGATGGACTACCACTCCGGATACCACTGGAAGTTCTGCTTCGATCCACGCTCCTAGATCCGGAGGCTTGTCTGCGCCTTCTGAACTCCATTCTCTCCTGACTACTATCCGTAGCCTGACTGCTCTCCTGACTGCTATCCGCAGCCGACTGGTTCTTCTGATCCATTCTTCAGAATTTGTCGTTCTCGGATATGGGTTGCTGGGCCCATAACCTGTTGAATAGTATTCGAGAGGTTAACTACCTCAAACTATTTATTCTTCTTTTGGCTATCCACCAAAGAACTGTAATTTGGAAGTAAAAACTGATCTGTACAAAGCATTCCCTCACTAGTCATTCGTCTGTACATAGTTGTGTTAGCGATGTCTTCAATATTACACATAGCAATGATAGAAACGGTTAAGCCGCGTTAACATTATACAGTTCGGTTCAAAAGTATTGGTAATAAAAATTGCCTTACTCAACAGAATCCTTACGATTTCGTCAATACGGATGACAATGAACAAACCGCCCGAAAAGGTGGAAAATCCGCCGCTGGCAAAGGAAAACGAAAGTCACCGAAAACAAACGATGGACATGTTTCGTCGGTGAAGAAAGCCAAAAACGTTGCAAACCAGTCTCTTCGCACTAAGAACGCTAAGCCCACCTCTTCAAAAAAAGGTAAAAAGCAAACATTTCCAAAGGCAGCAGACCCTCTAGTGCCGTCTAGAGCTTCACTACCTCGCGCTAAGAAGCCTGATTGTATCATCGACTTGGCATCAGATTCGGAAGAGGAAGCTGTTGTTGCCCAGCAGCTATTTGCCAAATCAACACCGGTCGGGGGAGCAAAAAGCAAGAAGCGTTCGATTGATCACATAGTAGATGCACAGCAGAAACAGGAAAAGGTGGCCAAGAAACAGCGTGTTCCTCTGTTGGAAATCAATGCTAACAATAGCACTATTGTAACGCGACGGAATTACAAGAAGAGTTCAACTCCGAGTGCTCTACAGCAGACGGCGGCCGCTTTGATCGAGCAGGAAAAGTACAAAGGTAAATTAAATTAAGGCAGATCAATGATTCTGTCTGGATGTTTCATTCATCCCTATTCTGTATTCCGTTCGAAACGGATTTCCCATATTTCTTTTATATGAGAAATCCGTTTTGAACGGCATAGAGATGGTGATTCTCTAATTCAACAGTACTATTCTGCTTATCTAAGGATCGTAAGATCCTAACCCATAAACGCATAACATTGGACTGTTATGCGTTTATGGGCAGTTAAGTTAAGGTAGGAACGAATATTAGCGACTACACAATTTTATACTGAGTTTGTTGTCGGTTCAAATTGGAACATGTATCAAGATAGTGTTACCTTGCGTTATCTTGCAAGGGACAAACTTTGTAACTGACAATAAACTCGGATGGTTAGAAACAAATGAAACACAAATAAATACCTAAGTTGAAGCAATATTATTATCTATTAGCACTTAATTCGCTTTAAATTTAGATGTGCATTGATTTTGTTTACCTCGTACTCGTTTCAGCACAATCTCTGCAAACTTCATCGTCTATTTCGGACCACAGTGTGCGTACTGAAATTTCCATGGAGTTTCCGGGCGCCCATAACCAGTTACCTATGGAACCGCCTACATTGACGGAAGCCATGATTCGCCAGTACCAAAGCTTCGATAGCGATGAACCGATTTCACAGTCCCTCGAAGTCAATCCAAGTCCTCTGCCCGTCCCGGCGGTTGAAAGTCAATCAAAAACTAACGCTGACGTGTTCGCTTCGAAGTTCAATATGAACTACGCTGCTAATCGGTACACGCTGAAAAAATTCATTTCGAACAACGATCCAACCTAGAACAGCGACGAAGAGGTTTCTCCTGCCCATTTGGCAACCAAGCTGCCAAACGATGGCAATGAGTCTATCCTCAGTGAAAATATTCGCGTTGGCCATGATACTGCCAATCCTCCATCATGGAGAGATGATTCGATTGATTTGCAGTTGTCAGATGGTAGCGTTGTGTTGAATGAGACGCAACCACCGTATTATCCAGCCACGCCGAAGGCTCAGCCGGTTCTTTTTGATTGCAATAACCAAGAAGAACGCAAGGATTCGGAAAAGCGTGCCAACGACATGAATTCAACGAAACATGTTTCGACCAGCGGTGCAGGGAACCAGAATAAAACTAATAGATCGATCGTACAGGCGGCTCTATTCAACAATCCTCCTGCAATGGACGCTATGATGATTGACGAATTCAGCGCCAAATTACATCAGGAGCTGAACACATCGTTGTCCGACTTCGAGCAAAAGGTGAACAAACTGGCAGGAATGAAGGCGGCATTCGAACCTGATCTTTCCGGGCTCCACATAAAAGAGATCAATCAAAAATGCGTCGAAATCATGTCGCTGAAAGATAGATTGGATGAACTTTTTACCGAACTGGCCGAACTGTGCAACGATGCAGTAGAGAAGTATGCTTATGGGTTGATTTGTAAGGTAAATGGTAAATCTCACACGATGTTTTTCCATTGTAGGTCGGATCGGGTAACGATCAGTGCCGATAAGCTGGCAAGATATACGGAATCCAAGGCAAACTACTACAAAGAACGCGTACAAATAACGTATAATAACGTATATCAGGCGCCATTTTAGAAGTATTATGAATTAGATCGGTATTTTTTATGATATGTTAGGTTTATCTGATCAGGTTATGAATTGTGAGTTAATTTGATCTTGAACTGTGAAGATGAATGCAGTGCTTTAATTTTCTAAATTGCATTTCTCAGCATTTAGTAATTGTTTGCGCCTAAACGTATGCAACCATTATACACTTATTATTCAGAGACGAGATGTGAGTCGATATGACAAATAAAAATCCGCAATCAACATAGCTATCGGTTCGTACGCGGAAGTGTATCGCATAAGTTAGTCTTGTAAACGTAAATAAAAGCTACTCATAACTACTGAACATAAATCGTCATCGACGGCATTTTGACAACTGAAGAGTGAATTCCAAAATCAAAATAGGAGCAACATTCTACACACACACACCTTCAAAATGAGGGGTGTTCAGGTTTTTTAAATGCAAAATTGAAAGAAATACGTCAAGTTGATATTGACCAAATTTTGAGCGTATCACCCTTTATGTTCAGACTACTATACATAGTGGGTTAAGAGCGGACAAAATTGAATGTTTTTTCAACAAGTTTAGATTTGTTGCTATGTTTCCCATGTTCCTTATTCATTTTTACTATGACATTTTTTTAGGCCCACCTAGATACTACCACACCAAAACTCACACTTCGTTTAAATTTAAATTTATTTGAATAAAACAAATAAAATATAGCTTTATAATAGGACAAATAGTAACCAAGAAAAAATAAATAAAATAACTAGAAGAAATGACAAATCTAACATAAACTAACAATTTTCAGGTGTGTGATGAGCTATCTACAAAATAAACTTCAGTAATGAAGTTGGGATGAACCCAGTAGAATTAAGTTCCTTCAAAGAGATCCCTAACTCATAAATGACTCTAATAATTAAGATATGCAATTTAATAAATTATATTGTGTGTAGAAAAGTGCACTTTTTTATTATGAACTTTCTAGTAGTTGACACGAACTTATGTCAGAAACTCGTTGATTTTTTATTGTAGTGCCGCTACACAGAACTGTTTACACAATACTGGTTTTAATACTTGTTTAAAGGAAAATTCTGTGCGATATGTGTAGAATTGAAGAGTGAAATACAATTGCGGTAGGTGATGGATGATGTTTAAGCATCTATTTTGCAATACTTGAAATTTTACCAACTTTGTTTTGCAAGCATGTCCCCTAACGATGGCTAGGTACTGCATATGAGAAAGTGGCATGCACTGGTTTTAAACCGCATTGTTCACTGTAATTTTTGAAACTAGCTGGTTGTCACATTGTATTCTGAAGAGGGAAAGGGAGGAGTGAAAAGTCAAAACGCCAGTTAGTGTCAAAAACTACAGTGAACCATGTAATTTAAAACCCGTGCAGACCACCATTACCGAGCGTGGAAAGCTAGATGCAGCCATGATAAAACGTTAGAAGAGCATTCCTAGGCACAAATTTGCCAACACGATACATTGAGTCAAAGAAAGACGAGACTTTCCTTTGGACATATACTATTGACTAAATACATGCTTGGCATACACAGTTGTACACCTCATTTGTTAAAAACTTTTCACTCAGTTGGTGAAATTTGTTTTTCTTTAAAGTAATTGATAGATTAGGATCATAGTTTACTATAGATATGCAAAGAATAGGTAAATCTTAACATTTGAATCAACACCAATGATTTTTTACACTTACAGTCCGAGATGTGCAGCGAGCATTTCTCACTTCATTTTTACAACGCAAAAACAAATACAGTTTATTACTAGAATTAAAATCCACTTTTATTTACATATCTATAACAAGCTTAAACTCTATTCTATCTACTGCTATAAAAAGAACTATGTGACGTCAACTGTGTGCAAAGTTATTAGCAAATGAGCAGTTTGTGACCAAAACTGTGTATGCCAATTATGACTAAATATATATTATATTAAAGCAACTGATAGAAAAGAGTTTTTGGTTCATATAGATACGTAAAACACAGTAAATTTGTATTTAGACAAAAAGCTGATCCTATATTTGCGTCACAAAAACGAAAAGAGAAATAATCGTTGATCATTTCAGACTTACAATGAAAAAACTAATTAGTGTGAATTCAAATGTTGTGATTTATCTACTCTATGCGTATCTACTGTGAACTCTGATCCTATTATATCAATTGCTTGAAGTAAAACCAACCGGTGGAAACTAACGATTTTAAATTGGCTAACTATTTGACTAGCCTATTGGTCTCAAGCAAATCGATTGACGTACTCCATTCTAGTTGAAATTCTAGTACTACATTATGTTTGGCTCTGAGTATTTTATTGGTTAATCAAGTATTATTGTGAAGATCTTCAACTGTTCAAAAATTCAAATGTCTTCTCTCAGGTATTCTCCCAAAATGGCTCGTTGATCAGCAAGTATTCAAAATATCTCCAGCTCTACAACTCCAGAGTTAAGTTCCTGTGTATATTCAGGCCAGCAAAGTATTATACTGACAAAAAAACACTTATTTTGGTTATACCACAGAGAAGTTATAATTCATAATCAACATTTTCATGAAAGAGGCTAAACCATCAAGTCAAAATCTTCTAATCTATAACAAAAATCTGCTTAAATTTAAAGACTTAAGCAGCTTTCGGAAGTTTTCTCCTAGATCAACATTTCATAAAATATCCGCAGTTCTACAGAAATGACCTCCGGAAATGACAGGGGTAGGACGACGAGAGGAACAGACTCCTCCGCACGGCTGCCAATTCGGATCTCCCCCACTGGCCAAGGTCCACTGGTACGGAGACAAAAGTTGGCGCATACCTCCACCAAAAATCGAGAGTCGGATAAACAGCAGGTTCAAGGCTGGAGATAGCTTTGCAGCGCTGAGGAGAACAGTAGCCGGACTACCCAACCCATGCCCACATATACACGGACGGATCACTTTCCCGAGCCGGGGTCGGAATTGGAGTAGTTATAATTTCAGCACCGATGAGTAGCAGCCTACCGCCACAATGCTCGGTTTTCTCCGCCGAAGCCACGGCCATGTTTGTTGCCGTTACAACACCCTCGGACCGGCACAAACTGGTGCTATCTGATTCGTACAGCGTGATACAAGCATAGAGGTAACTCTAAGACCAGAAGGTCGCGAAGAAACGTGCTCAACTTTTTGGCTCAGCTCTGGTACTATCTTCGGTCCCAAGCTAATCGATGCACCCCTCGAAACATAGGAAAGTCCACGATCCCCTCATTTTGTCTGCCAACTTTTAAATAGCGAATCAAAACAAACATAGTGTAGTACTAGAATGTCGACTAGAATGCGAACGTTAATCGGTTTGCTTGGGACCAATAGGCTAGTCAAGTAGTGAGTCAATTTAAAATCGTTAGTTTCCACCGGTTGATACAAGCCCTTACACCTGATACCCCGACTCACCCCTGGATACAGGGTATCGTTGAGGCCACACCCCCGAACACGGTGTTCACCTGGATCCCTGGGCACTGTGGTATCACAGGAAATAGCGAAACCGACAGCCTGACAGGGTCTGGACCAGCTTGCCCTTGTTACACCGACGAAGTGCGATTGCAAGACTTTATGTGATGGATAGTTAACAAAATGTGGGAAGCCTTGGAAGTAGAGTGGTGCCAATCAAAATCCCTCTTCATCCGAAGAATCAAAGTAACGACGAGCGAGTGGACGGATATGCCGAAACCGAGGCCAAAACTACGGGACCAGAAGGTGGTTTCTTGTCTAAGGACAAGCCATACAAGGATCTCACATAGTTTTGGTGGGACGCAGTTCCACAAAATGTGCGACGTTTGCGGAACCACTGCATCGGTGGAACACACCTATGCCTGTGTCCGCAA